>NC_056739.1:647660291-647805291 GCF_019279795.1 Protopterus annectens
TATGGTTTTAATTTTACAGTACTTTTTAAATGATTGGGGGGAAAAGGTTTGGTTTAGGGCTACCTTTCTGCTGGCTTGTGTGTGGCATTTAGGTGGTCAGATTGTTCAACCAAAGACCAATGGACTGTTTTACCTTTTGTGCATTTACATGTTTTGGGAATCCCGTTGCTAAATCCAAAATGGATTAAGAAGGGAAAGGTCCATGGGTAAGAGCTTACCTTGGTTTGCAATGGAAGTTGGCCACAGTTGAAGTATGGTCCATCCTTGTCATCAGCAAGGAGATCCCCTTCCTCAGTATCTGTTGAGGGCAGTCTTATGGGAGGCTAAGTTTATTTATTTTATTTTTGTTTTAGATTTGTTGACTGGGATAGTCAGACTGGATACATGTCCATTTTCATTTTCAGTGGAGGCCCGGGGATAAAAGCTCCAAGGGTAAGCAGATACAGCATTACATAAAGTTGTATGGCTTGCACACCTACATCTTGCATCCTTTTTGGATGGGGGCAGCTTCATATGCACACACAATGGTGGCATCGCAGGCTGCCATTAAAAGTGGAATTCAATTGCTTATAAAAGCTACATTTTTTTTTCAGCCGCACATAAGATCAGAAGTACGTTTGGATAGTGAGTAGTCATTTTATCTGGAAGCTCCATTTTGCCCTAGGACAGGTTGGACTCGTTCTGAAGGTGGAATAAAGATGAGATTGTCTGGTTTTGAGTATTGGGCATGCAATGGAATCAGCTTAGGGCACTGTTGCAGCAAGCAGTCAGAATGACTAATATCATTGCTCTAGGTTTGTCCAGTTTCCAATAAAGGGTTTGATTGTGCAGGTCAATTTGTGTGGGGCTGCTGGATGCAGGCTACTGTCTGGTCCAAGGTGGTACAGAGAAGGTGGAGGGGGGGCTAGGTCCATTGAAGCAGTGGAGATGATGAGGCGGAGAATTTGGGCTGTACATTCATCACTCTGGCATTCAGGTCTGGTGGCTAGATAGGTGTGATGGGGTTCATGTGACAGAAGATGGTATGCAGGTTTTCTAATCAGAATTACAAGTAGGTTTAGCAAGGAAGGGCATACACACAGAGTGATAAGAGATGTGCTTGGTGGAAGGGGAATATTCCTCCCTTCTGTGGTAGGAAAGGTAAGGGGGATGTCTCAAGACTCTCTAGTCCCCCTGGCAAATATAGAAGGTCCTGCTAATCAGCCAGCAATGGCTACTTGGCAGATTGTAAGGTTGATCCTTGGCAGATTGTAAGGTGGCCCAGAGGAATTGAGTGATTATGCTGTGGATAAGATTAATCATACAGGCCAGATATCGACTGATGTTCTTCGTATTTACCTGTTGCAGTCATTACATTTAGGTAATCCTGCTGGCAGGTTGCCCTCAGTCGACCTGAATTCCAAAGTCTTGGGTCCTGCATCAGTTGCTGTTGCCCCTTCCCTGACGTCAGGTCATCAGGGGTATAAAAGATGCAGCCAACGCCATTTTCTTCAGTCTTTCTTGCCGCGCGGTGCCCGAAGCAGTTTGCAAGTGCCGGTCGGCCGACTCCTGAGATTTTCGTGTTTTTGAGTTTCAGATCCGAAGTCTTCATTTAAAAGCTAAGTACCTTGTTGGGAAAACTTTTTTCTTGCTCCAGACCGATGTCAGAAAGTTAATTGCATTTCTTGTGGGAAGCAAATACCTCATAAGGACTTTCATTCTTACTGTATTCCTTGCCTAGGCCCTGACCACGATGTTTCAAGTTGTCGGTTTTGTTCTAGACTTAACCAACGCACTATTAAGCATCTGTTCGACTTTGCATTAAGCTACTTTGGGCTCAGATTTAATTATACAATGTCGTCGGATAGCCATCAGTCACCGGAGTTCACAAAAAGTGCAAAGAAAAAGAAATAAAGCAATCGACGTCCAAAACCGACGAAGCTTCTCCTAAGCCAGTTGCCGGTTCACCAGTTCTCAGTGACGCTTTCACAGCCCCTGACGCCCGCTACTTTAGAGTCGTAGGCCGCTACCGACTCCCACATGGAGTAGGTCAGGCCGCTAGAAACTCAAGGTATTGGAGCCTCTGAGACTATTCCCTTAGATGGGTCTGGAGCCGCTGTGCAGGCATCTGCTTCTGAGGGTGTATTCAGACCTAAACAATTATACATTAAACTGACTTCAGCTTCAAAGGCAAAGACTAAAGCACCTTTAAAGGCAAAGAAACAAGTTCACCAGCCACATGGACAGGCCTCCATGCTCAAAAATCAGATTCTCAAAATGTCCGAAGACTTGATTACCTTGATCAGGGGTTCCCACCCCCCTCCTGATAAGAGGCCTAGGCAGGAGACAGACTATGAATCTTCAGATCAGGTTTCCATTTCCTCCGATTCCTCTTCTGATCAGGAATATTCTCTTCTCCCCCCTATGAGGATTCTGATGCTGAAGAATCTTTTCCTTCAGCTTCTCCTCCTGAGGACTATTCCTTTGGGGAAACCTTGCATAACATGAGGGGGCATTTCCACTGGGAGAGCCAAGATTTTTCAGAATCTAAGAAGAGGCTCAGGGACTTCCTTCTACTACCTCAACATAGGCCTCTAGCTATTCCACCTGTGTTAGACATTGTAGATGTGTTTGCAGAGTCTAGTCTGACCCCTGACTCCTTACCTCCAGCTCCTGCTAAACCTGACTGATACTACAGGGTCCCTGACTCTCCAATTCCTTTTCAAAAACAAAGCTGCAGACCCAGAAACTATTTCTCAGACTCCCAAAGGAGTTGAGGCTTCCACTGCAAAAAAAAACCCTACCCCCTCTGACAGATTCTAGGTCACTGGATAGATGGGGGAAAAAGATTTACACATCTGCAACCTTGGTTACAAGGCCCTTAAACTGCCAGTTTCATATGTTCAAATATCAGCAATATGTCATGACACTGCTTAAACAGAAAATGTTGGTAAATTCTGAATGTGCAGAAAACAAAGAAATGCAGGATTTATTGCATGCATCTGAACAAGTTGGAAAGCATACTTTGCAATCTGGTTTTGATTCTCTGGAGGCCTCCTGCAGGGCCACTGTTAAAGGCTCTGTAATTAGGAGGCATGCTTGGTTAAAGGAACAAAATCTGCCTGATCATGTAAAAGCTAAATTATTAGATGCCCCATTACAGCATGATGCCTTGTTTGGTGTTAAGGCAGAAGAGGTGTTAAAGAAAATGGAGGACAAAGCTAAATCTATGCAAACTGTCAGATTTTTTTACAAGTACAGCCATCTAGGTTTAGCAGACAGTGGCCTACAAAATATTGGTCCTTTCCAGTGTCAGACCACAAAGGGGGCAGATCCAGGCGCCCTAGTGGCAGATCCTAGCCGTAAGGTTCATACAGGTCTAAGCAATGGGGTGCTTCTACCTCCAAAAGTGGAGAAGACAAATCACAGCCATACAGGAAACCGTCCTAATGACTTCCCCCTGCCTGCACCAAGCACTTATCTACTGGAAGCACACTTAGGGGGAAAAAATAGCACTTTTTTCTCAAAATTGGCACATTATAACGCAGGACAAATGGGTTCTAGACAGTGTCACAAGGCTACAAGTTTCACTTCCATACCCTGCCAAAGGCAAACTGTTGGCCAGACCTGCCAAAAAATCAATGGGCAGAGGCTCAAAAACAAGTCTTATCCCTCATGGACATGGGGGCTATTCAAGTGCCATAGCAAGAGCAGGGACAAGGATTTTACTCGACTGTTCTTGGTACCCAGAAAGGACAAAACATGGAGACAAATACTGGACCTATCTATTATAAACACTTTCCTGGATATAACAAAATTCAAGATGTTGTCCTTTCAGCAGCTTCTGCCCATGCTGGGCAAAAAGGCTTGGCTCATGACTTTTTATACCTAAAAGAGGCATACCTGCATGTCCCAATCGGACAGTCATGCAGAAGATACCTCAGATTCAAGGCTGGTTCAAAGCATTACCAATTCTCTGCACTGCCCTTTGGCTTATCTACTGCACCCAGGGTCTTCACAAAGTGCCTGGCACCAGTAATTGCTTTCTGCAGACAGAGGAATACAAATATACCGTTACTTGGATGACTGCCTAATTCAAGCAGAGAAAAAGGACGTTCTACTACAGCATCTGGCGTTTGTGAAAAGACTTTTAACTTGCCTAGGGTACACAGTCGATGAAAATAAATCAAAACTAGTACCCTCTCAAGAGATAATAATCCTGGGTGCAAGCTTAAATACAACTGCCCAGTTGGCTTCTCACACCAGACAAAGGCAACTGACTACCTATTTCAAGGAAATGGCAACAAAGGCCCGGTTATCTGCAAGAAAAATTCTGCAGGCTTTGGGCTTCATGGCATCCTGCATCATACTAATTCCATATGCAAGACTTTAGGTACCATTGAAGTTTCCTCGTATGTAAAGTGTCTGGACACAACATTGCCACAGCCTGGAAACAATTATTCTCATTCCCTGCCTGCAACAGGAGTTTCGATGGTGGGCAAAGGCTCGTCACCAAAACAAGGGACAGCCATTCTCACTACTCCCAGCCAGAACCTAACAACGGATGCATCAGATTATACCTGGGGGGCCCATGTGGCAGGAAGAGGCATTCAGGGCACCTGGTCCACAAATCAAATGCATCTACATATCAATCAAAAAGAGATGTTAGCTGTTCAAAATGCCCTGACAGCCTTCAAGGACCGAATTCATCCAGGGCAACTACTGATAGACAGATGATACCATAGTCATGTGGTACATAAGCAGGGGGGCACACATTCTTACCCCCTTTGCAGATTAGCCATGGCTTTATGGGACACAGCATAGACTTACCAAGTTGATCTGTAGGCACAATTCCTGCCAGGAAATGACAAGACTCTGGCAGACTAAGCAGAAACCTCCATGGATCCCCATGAGTGGCACCTGGATCCACAAGTCTTCAGCATGATAAGGAAATGGGGATGCCCGGACATAGGTCTATTTGCCTCCCCTCACAACTATCCACTAAAAAGATTCTGCACAAGGACTTGTCACAGACCAGCATGGAAAGTGGATGCCTTATCTTTCAACTGGAAAAATCTATCTGTATATGCCTTTCCTCCACTGCCTCTCCTCCCCAAAGTACTCCTAAAGGTGAGACAGGAGAAACCAAAAATGATTGCCCCAGACTGGCCCCACCAGTACTGGTATCTGATCTTAAGGAATTGTCTCAATGCCCAGCCTGGACCTTACCTCAAATACCTAATCTACTGTCCCAACAAAACAATCTGATTCTGCACAGCCCACTCGGGACTCTAAACCTGGCAGCATGGCGGATAATGTAACCATACAAAGCACTCCTCTCAGTAAAGCTGTGATGGATGTCATTTTGGAAGCCAGAAGGCCTAGTACTAGAAAATCCTATGCTGGAAAATGGAAGAGATTTTGTGCTTTGAACCAAGCACTAGGAACTGACACAGCTGTACCAAATATTCCTCAAATTTTGCAATACTTAACTGAGATGCTGGACAAAGGCCTATCTTTTTCATCAATTTAAAATTCATGCCTCTGCCATTTCGGCTCATTACAATACAGATCCACCACTTTTTTTCCTCATCCTGTAAGGCAGTACCTCAGAGGAGCCAAAAATTTAAGGCCTCCAAGGAGATCGCCAATACCTGCATGGGACCTCAATTATGTCTTGGAAAAACTCACCCTACCTCCTTTTGAGCCAGCTGCTACTGCGGATATAAGTTACCTTGGAAAACAGCTCTGCTCCTAGCAGTAACTTCTGCAAGATGAGTGTCAGAGCTACAGGCCCTCATGGCTGTGGAAACTTGACAGACTCTGGGGACAAACCCTACATTTATGCCTAAGGTGGTGTCCAGTGTAGTCCTTAAACTATTCATTTGCCTTTTTTTTTTTTTTTTTTTTTTTTTTTTTTTTTTTAATCCAAATCCACAGAACAAGGGGGAGAATATTCTGCATTCTTTGGACATACACAGACAACTTAGATTCTATTTGGACAAAAGTAAAGTTTTCAGAAAGACAGAACAATTGCTAGTAGCATATGCTGCAGGATCACAAGGAAAGGCCATCTCCAAGCAGACTATTTCAAAGTGGATAGGTCACTGCATTAGTTTCTGCTACTCGCAGCATGGCAAGCAAGTGCTTAAGGGCAATAGGCCACATTCAATCAGAGCTGCAGCCACTTCTGCAGCCTTTCTCAATAGGAGTACCAACCAAAGACATTTTAGAGGCTGCTACTTGGAGTTCAGTGCACACCTTTACAAAGCACTACAATCTGCCACTTTACTCCAAATCCAGAGCAGGCTTTGCCACTGCAGTTCTGCAGGGCCTCATAGCCGCTCCTAATGTTTAGCTCCAGCCCCCCAACCATAGCTTTGGGACTAATGTAATGACCAACAGTGAAACCTGAACCTAGTATAGTTGTGTACACTTACCATAAATGTAGATGTTAGTGTGTTCACTGTTGCAGTCCAGGTTACCCACCCGCCATCCCCCTTTTTCTGCTGGAACTTATCTTTACTTCTCTGATCTATACAACCTATGTGGTGTATTTGCTTGTAGATGAAGATAAAGTTTATTTTGGTGCATGTATGTTTTAGATATATATCTATCCTACCCTTTTGGGGGCACGTGACATCTGGGGCAAGAAAAACTGAAGAAAATGGCGTCTGCTGCATCTTTTATACCCCTGACGTCAGGGAAGGGGCTACGGCAACCGACTCAGGACCCAAGACTTTGGAATTCAGGCCAACTGAGGGCAACCTGCCAGCAGGATTACCCAATACACTCTAACATCTACATTTATGGTAAGTGTACACCACTGTACTTTGTTGCTCTGTAGTGTTTGGGGCACTGCTATGAAGTAAAACAGCCTCCCTGAAATTCCTGATGTTCTTCGTCTTCCCTTGCTGCAGGTGACACCAGAGCAGTCCGCGCCCCAGTCGCCCGGTCACCAGAGAGTAGAAAGCGACGCCGGTCATGGCGCCTTAGACTGACGCCAGTACGCTAGTCGAATGCGCGCATGACCACGCTATTTCTCAGTCTTTTGTCAGTATGGTCCCACATGCAGAAGCAATTTTTACAGTGTGTTTGCGTTTGCAATTTTTCAAACCGAGTTTCAGACGAATTACAGAGTTGATGCGTAATACAAGGTTGGAAACACATGGTTTTTTCTGCCTCGTATAGTTTTGGATGTCAGAAAAGTGTCATAAGAGGGGCCTAGGGGAACAGAGGAGTTTGATTTTTACCCAGACAGTGTTTCACAGACTGTCTTCTTCTGGCGGAGACTTGCAAAGTTTCCTACTTATTCTGATTCTGATGTGGATGATTCCACTCCAGCTGGCTTCCTCCTGAGGGATTTTTCATTTTCAGAGACTCTTCTCCATGAGGGGAGCACTTTACAATGGGAGGACCAAGATTACTCCTGACTCCAGAAAGGCTTAGGGAATTCTTGTTTTTGCCCAGCACTGGGCCACTTGGCTCCTCTCCTGTTGAAAATGTGGTAGGGATGTTTTTGCACTTCTCTCTCTGAACCCTGATTCCTGCTCCTGCTGCTCCTGTGTAGAAGCCTGATGGGTATTATAAGTGCCCAGGCTCATAAGTATTTGTTTAAGAGTCCCAGAGTAGGACCCAGAGCCTATTTCTCAAGAGCCTAAAGGGTGTTAAAGCACTGTACCCTTAAGAAATCCTGCCAAGGCTGATAAAGAGAAATTAGGTTTGGATAGGTGGGATACTTCTTATATCTTCTTCCTCTGGCCATGAGAGGCGTTGGGTTCAAATTTCGCTATGCTGAAAATTGGAATTATCTCCTTTTCCGCAATTGAAATCTAAGGTGGATTATATATATAGCACAGGCGGAGAGGTGTCAGGTTGGAAAATTTAACGGATTTGGTTCATTGTGTCTGAACAGAGTGGGTAAGCATTCTTTGCAGTGTGGGGTGGCTGCTACTGTTGTTTGGACATATAATGGGAAGCAGTTTTAAAGAAAATTGAGGATGTCAAGTCTATGTAGACTGTTAAAAGATTTTGGTGCAGCCTCCTAAGTTTAGTAGTAGAAATTGCCTGCTAAGGGGTGGACATATCCTGCTTCCTGCTCAGACTTCTGGTGAGGCAGGGGGTCAGTCCTTTCTAAGCAGAACCAATGACCTTGTTTTTTCAGCTGCCAGTGACTCTCGCCTCTGGCAGCTCCTTTGGGGCATTGTCCTTTCTTTTCCTAAAAGAAAAATCACTCAAGATGAGATGGGTGCTGTGCTGGATATCATGTACAGATTTTATTTCCAATTTTACCTGCCCCTTTCAAAGGCATGCCAGATGTTCCTCCTCCACAAAGAAAAAAGAGTTCAAGCAAGCACAAACCAGTTACTCAGATATAGGCGACCAGCCAGTCCCCCTGCAGAAAAAAGGCTTGATTTTATTCTCACACTTCCTAGTACCAAAAGAAGGGGAACACGTGGAGACCAATTTTGATTTACTTATCCTCAACATTTATCCGGACATTCCTGTTCAAGATAAAGGACGCGATAACTACTCTACAAGGATCACTTGATGGTAAATTGATCTTTAAGGAAGCTAATTTTCATGTGCCCTCCATAAGGCCATGTTGTAAGCAGGCATTGGCGCAGAAAGACTTTGCGATTTCTAATATCAGTTCTGCATTTTTGTTCGCTTATCTACTGCGCCCAGAGTATTCATGTGCGCTCTCTGGCTCCAGTGATAGGTTACTTCTCCAAGGCATTCAAAAAAATGTATGGACACAGCACTGCTGAAGATTTGACACTGTCATTCAAATACCTTCGCTTCAAAAGGAATTCCTTGTGGTGGGCCCAGGAATGTCACCTAAACAAGGATTCCTCTGTGACCCGCCAGAGGCGTAGTCAGATTTAACGACAGATGCCCTCGACACTGCTTGGGAGCTCATTCAAATGGATGGATACAAGACAACAAGGGCCTGCTGTGACTACAGCATCTACATATCAACATGAAGGAGATGTTAGCAAGTTTGCGTTGTAAGCGTTCATGGCGCTTCTTCCAAGGGCAGGTGTTGATTCAACATTCTGACAGACAACACAACTGCATCAACAAGCAAGGGGAAAAGGGTGGGGAACACATTTATCCAAGCAATGATTTTATAGGAGACTGCGTTAAGCCTACAACTGACTCTTCCTCTTCAGTAAGGTTTCCGCCAGGAGCACATGAAATTCTAGCAGCAGATAAGCAACAGACAAATCATGATCCCCACGAGGAAACTGGATCTTCATGTATTTCAGAAATTGACAGTGCTCAGTCATAAACTCAGACAGATCTGTTCGCTTCTCCACTAAACCAACAAACCACAAAGTATTGCACAAAGGGTTTCTTATCACACAGTTGGAGCTTGGATGCTCTGTCTTCAGTTGGAAAAACCTTCATGTCTATGCTTCATACTCTACCTCTTCTTTCCAAAGGTATTACTAAAGGTCGATAGACAGTGCCATGACGATTTTGATAGCTCCAGATTGGCCTCGCAACACTGGCAATTTCACTTAAGGAGTACCCACTTTAAGCCTCCATGGTTTTTACCTCAGATTCCTTAATCTGTTCCTGCAGAAGGATTTGGTTATCGCTCAATGTCGTTTTCAATCTCTTTTCATATCTCACAGCTTGGCTCTCCACAGCTTGGAAGCATGGTAGGTCTCAGCTTCTCAAACAAGTTTTAAATGTGGATATGGAAGCTAGAAGGCCTAGTACTAGGAGAGCGTACGCAGAAAAATGGAGTGAGATTTTTATTGAGTACAGCAAAGAATTTGAGATTTCAGAGCCTAATTTGGAGGTGGCTCTCAATATCTTTACTGAATTATTGGATAAAGGTTTGTCTTCTTCCATAAAGATTCACAAGCAGTACTTCAGCCTACCAAGTGATTAGGACTCACCTTTGTTTTCTATCCTTGTTCAAGCAGCTTCTGAGGGGCAAGAATATAAGACCCCACGTAGAGAATTTACTCCTTTGGGGATCTCAATCTTTGTGTTGGAAAATCATCACTTACAACCTTTTGAGCCCAGCCACCGCTGAATTGAAATATTTGTCATGGAAGACTGCTTTTCTGTTGGCTTCAAAGAAGGGCGTCTGAGTTATGGTGTTCTTTATGCGGCAGTAGAGCCCTTCTTGATTTTCCATATGACAGGGTATCATTACGCACTAATCCTTCCTTTATGCCTAAGGTATTTTTAGTGTGCTTAAACCAAATTCCTCAAAATAAAGGGAAAGATTTTACACACTTTAGATGTACACAGGCATAGGTGGATTGGCTTTTGCATTGCATTTTTGTTATTCCCCATGGGCAAAGAGGTTCCAGAGCTGATTAGGCTCATTCTCATTAGGCTAATGCTACTCAACAGCATTTCTAAGGGGGTGGCAATCAAGGATATTCTGGAGGTGCTACTTGGAGTTTCAGTGCATACTCTCTAGGCATCTGGGCACCTCCATATACTCCAAGACCAGAGCTTTTGCCACAGCTGTTTCAGTACAGGCATGTTGTCATTCCTTGCTACTTTTGCCAGCCTCCCAGCCTCCTCACTCTGCTAATTGTGTCCCACCCAAAGCAAGAGGGACTGAAAACATAGTATTATTTTAGCCTTTTGTATCTATAAGTGTGGAGAGTTGGATCCCTTTCAACCCTCCCACTCCTACTCCCTGTTCCTTCCCTCTTGGAGGTGAGGTGGTTGTGTAGGTGAGTTTACATGTATATATTTTTGTATATATTATATTTTGTATTGTACATGTTTTAAAGTTGTTGTTTTTAAATTTGTCTTTTGGGGCTTCATCTGGGGCAAAAAGAAAAGATTGAAATACCGCCGGTCATGCGATTAGCACCCTGACGCATTGACGCCAGTCTAAGGCGCCATGACCGATACTCTCGCCTTATCGAGACCCGACTCTGGACCGACTGACCGGACTATACCCCAATTGTCAGAACTTTGTGCACATATCAAAACAATCTTTTTCATTCATGGCTGCAGCCATTTAATCCACCCAATGTTTGTCTTTTTATTAAAGAAGTGATTATGTAAAATGCTGAAAGTGATTTACAATATGAACTGGTTATACAAGTGCTTGAGTTAATGTCTTGCAGTGAATCGGTGGTTATGGGTAAGGAAGTTTGACAAATTATGGGTAATGGCTGCTAATTTTAGTAAGGAGCAGGAAGAGCTGTACCAGTCTTGAAAAAAAATACAGGTCACAGCCTTGGAAAGGATGGAAGGTTGGAGTGCAACACATGGATATTTATTATGGAGAGGTATGGAAGCTTCCATTACAGAAAAAATTGCTATTTCACACCCCAGGCAAATTGCTAAAGTTAACACACGCTTCAACTCTTAAGCTAAATCTTTCTTTCCTGGAAACAAAGTTTAAATGGCTAACTGGACAAATAAGCAACAATTCCACACCCACAAGTTTTTGAAAGAAGGATTTGCAAATTTGTACTCTTTGACCCAAGTAGGCATGATTGTGAGGCCCTAAACGGTTTTAATTGGCTCCCCTTTTTCTTTGATCACTCCTGCTCAAAATTTTGAGTACTGCCCTCCTTTGAAAAGGAAATTGCCTATTGGGAGAGCAAAACTACTCCCAATGTAGTTGAAGAAAAAACATGGACTATAATATGGCTAAATCCATCCTAGGGGGAAAGGGACGTCTTCAAAGCTGGATCACCTGTGTGGAATAAATTTTTTAATACAATTCCTGTGCATTCAAAATTTTATTATGAAATTACTATATTTCCATTACCCGGAAAACAGATGCAAACTTTTTTTTCTGTGAAGCTTGTAACTATTTCCTTTGCTTAAAATGTGGTTTTCATTTTTGGGTGTTTTTGTGTTTAGTTCCTCTGTCGTTTTTGCCCTCTGTCATTTTTGGTTGTATGACCAAGTCATGACTGAACAGGAATGGCTCACCTATTCTTAATAAGCCAAGGACTCTGAACAGATAAAATGTGAAGGAGTGGGTTTCTGAAAGTGAGAGACTCTAGGTTGTTTTTAACGTCATAACTTTTTAAATAAAAATGTTCATTTCCAGTTTGAATTGCTAGTGCTTAAATTCTGCAAGAAAGCGAATGCTGTTTGGAATTTCCCAGGATGCTAGCTAAGAAAGAGGTTCTCCATCTATGTAGTGGGGACCTTGCTTTGAGTAGAATTTGATCTTGCACTGTTACTTCCAAGTGTTTGAGACTGAGCTTACAAATGCATATGCCTGTGAAAACTGAAACTGAGCAGTCGGTATTCAGACTTGTTCAGTTTGGGGTAGTACTTGAATTGTACAGAAATTAATTGCATATGAATTCTCATTTAATCTAAACAAGCATGAGTTTAAATGGAACCATCCTAAAGATGTAACCGAAAATAAGAACAAATTTAAATATGTACAAATAAAAATAAGAACAAATTTAAATATGTACAAATCTTTTGAACTGTCAGGAAGTAACTAAATGTTCAAAGCTAGCCCATAATAATGCTGTCCATTCTGATTCAAAAGGAATATCCCAGCTGTAGAGTCCAAACTGTACTACATCCAAGGGCATTAGTAATAGTTTGAAAAGACGTAGGCATGAGATAGACCTGATGCAGGAAATTCCAAATTCCAGCTACATTATTGGAGTGGACACTGACCCCAGCAGCACTTGGTGGTTTGTAAATGGTAAGCAGTTTATCATTTGACCAAAAGGGGATGGTTTGGCAGAAATGGAGTATGGGGCTAATTCTGGGGAGGCAAATGGTGTATAGATTTTGTGGGTTAAGATGAGTTTGGTACAACAGGGGGTGTTTGTTTTTTTTTTAAGACAATTAAAGTTCTATAGTGCTAAACAGTGGTGGGTCTGGTAAGGGTTTTGCAGCTATATAGCAGCTTAAGTGAGGCTTGTAGGTTGGTCATGATGGGGGACAAATCTGAGTACAAATCCATATTTGTGTAGTTTTAATAGCTAACCAGTAATCTAATGGAACTCCCCTTGGCTAAAGCTGCTCTGAAAGCAGGAAAGTGAGTGGTATGCAATAATTCTCTGTGGGAGAGCCTCTAATTCTCAGATTTCCTTGGGACAACACTCCTGGACTTTGATTATCCAAATTTACAGACTATAAACTGGACATTTTGCTCTGTCTTCCACTAGTGCATATAATGCCCAGTATGGGTTAGACTATTAATTGCTGCAAGGACAACAGTCTTCATATTTAAATGTAAAATAATGTAGTCCATTTTCCATGTCCTAAGGTGACACGCCTCCAACCTGACCCTGTCGTAAGGTATTTAGGCACTGTTTGAATAATTCTCCCTGTACTAGTGAAAGGCTATCTGGCTGGAATTTTCTGGAGATGTCATCCTTTAGACTCAAAGTATTAACTCCCCATTGCATATAGTGCTTTTTTGTATACATATGTCTAAAGCATATTTCTCAACTTGAGAAATTTCGGATATTCCTAATTGGGGGGGATCAGTCAAAGGCCTCAATCCTGTGTTGTCTGGTAGCCTTATATTTTGCCTCTTGCAGATTGCTATGGCAAGCTTTTATTCCAACCCGTGAAAGTTCCAACCTTTGCAGAACAGATGCTTCAATACTCAGTTAAAGGCGCTAAGCCTTTGTCAACAGAAGGCCATGTTGGCATGAGCTCTATATCCCAATGTAGCCCCCACCATCTCTGAACAAGCTTTCACTTCATATTGGTGAGCGGAGTGGCACCCTTCCCTCACTTCAAAGTAAACATAAATAGTTAGATGGGCAACTTCAAATCACCCCAGGTCTATCCTGTTGCCTTTCTTGAGGCTGGAGGGAACTTGGGAGTATGGTTATTGGCTAGGCTTTGAGTGTTCCAGTACTTGTGAACATGCCTTGCTAGTTAATGTAGATGAATAAGTTAATGGGATGAAAGTGTTTAGAAATCCTGACCTGGACAAACATGCGGCTGAAGTTGCATTGTACAAAGTGAAAAATCAACCTGCAGGCATTAAAAATGAGTAAAGACCCTCAAAGTTGCATCTTGCCAACAGTATGCATGTATGAATTAGCATAAAACTAAATTCCAAATAGCACAACTCTTTTCACTTCAAGTAGGAATGTAGGATGCTACTTGAAGGCATGTTTTAAAACCAATAAAAGTGGTGGTGGGGGGTATATTAGCAGAGACATACAAGGTCATTTTTTAGTTCTGAGAAAGGGAGTTGGAAGATTTCCTTTTTCCAGAAATCATGGATACAACTAATATGTTTGGTCATGGTGTGGTTTTCTGTCCTGGATGGCTTCAAAAATTGTATGTGATGGGGAGTCAAAAAGTTGAAGGAGTAAATTTTGCTTTCAGCTTTTCCTGATTTTAGGGGTTGCCACAATGGAACTCTGGTCTGCTAATGATTTGGTAATGGATTTTTACTGTGCTGAGTTGCCAGCCTGATGCCCAGCCTTCAAAGGCGGCACACCCACACACACGCCTACCTGCATGTCTTTGTCATTTGACCGCAGGGAGGACATGCAGACTACACGCAGAAGGTGCTGCAGCTAAGAATCAAACGGGAGGACTTCTTGCTGCGAGGTGACCATGCTTACTGCTGCACCACCTCGGCCAGTGAAGGAGCAAATAAAGGCCAAAAATAGACGTGCAGTGGTGAATCGGGCCTGAAAATGAGTGTTTCGGAGAATTGAAAGGTCTGGCCATTGTAATCCGCCAGTTTATAGACTGGAATAGTACAGTGTTGAGGAGAATGGTAAGGTTCCTTATACCTTTCATTTGGAAGTGGACTGAATGAAAATGATGCAGTGGGTATGGTGTGTAGAAACTGTCATCCCAGGAAAATAACTATTTCCTATTTTGTCAGTTTTCTCCAAGGTAGAAAAACTTGTATTTTCAGAAAATGAAGTTTTTATTGGTGGCAAGCTTTGCAGAGCAATATGAAGTTTATAGGACAGCTAATGGGATATTGCTCAGTTAAGTCTGTTACAGAATTTTATTTAAAATGTGTAAATTGGAAATCCTCTAATTTGCATGCAAGTGGGGCTGTGTTGTATCCTGATATGGCTTGGCACCACTTTTTTTTTTTTTTTTCAAGATTAGTTTTTTGTCTTATTCCACTGAGTGCTGGCATTATATTCTGGTTTTCCTGTAAATCTGATTTTGATGCAGTTATTAATCCAGAAATTGAAATATTGCTAATCTGTGTTGCACAGTTGCATCTGAGCTGTGTTGCATCTGAGCTGTGCAGTCTGTACACAAGGGAGTTGAAAATAGTCATGTGTAAACTGTTGGACTGACTGTCCATACTGTCCATTCATAACCTTGCCTGGCTCCCATGTCTCTCCATATGTTCCTCCAGCATAATGTATGCAATTTGTTCTACTTTTTGAAAACTTCATTGTGGTTGGGCAGCTAAAACATTCATGTGTTAATGTTAATTATTCCCCACCCCAGATCAGTAGCCTTTTAGGACTATCAGACTCATTTTCACCAGCTTCTATTTACCCCTTTCTCTTGGTCTATACTAACCTCTCTTTTTGTTTTTGTGTCTTTTGGCTTTTCCCGGTTAGGGGTCGCCACAGCGGAACTCCGGTCCACTAATGATTGGCAGTTGATTTTTTACTTACCGGCTTGCCAGGCCTGACACACAACCTTCAACGAAGGTACGCCCATTCACGCATGTCTCCACCCAGAAGACGTTGTAGCTGAGAATCGAACCGGACAGCATCTTACTGTGAGGCAGCAACGCTACTGCAGCACCACCACCACGGGTTGTCTATACTAACCTCTCTAATAACTGTATATACCTAACAAAAAAAAAAATCTTTTAAACTCTGTAAATAATGCTTGTGGTACTATTTTGTGATCTTAATGTTAGTTTTGAAAGCCAATGTAAATTTTGTATTTCTCATTTTATTAATGTATCTTTTCTGTATATTAATTTATATTGTATTTATGGAGCTTTTTGCCCTGGACTCTGCTGAAAACTGGCATTTATTTATTTGTTTGCAGTTGGTTTACCAGGATAGTCCATTGGGTCAAGATGAACCCGTTTTCAGTGGAGTCCTGGGGAGAAAAGCTTCAGACATTTTAGGTTACAATAGGTTCTTTGACATGTTTAGACATTGTAAAAAAATGAGTAGACAATACAGATAATAAACAATTACAATTAATTCAACAAGAGTTGAAACTTATATGAGAAGCAGATTAAACAGGATTTTACAATTAAAAATAAGTCATTACATATTAAGAGTCCTACACTTATGAGGTATAGTGTAGTATATTCTTGCAGATACTATAGTAATAATAATATAAGAGTTAGGAGAAATGTTAGTGAAATCAAGGGTATATAGGGCTTATACCCAGACAGATTATCCCAGTAAATAAAGTAAATGTGGTCCCACTGCTCCCCACTAGCTTCTTTACTACTAGCACCCCCGTGCAGTAGGTACTCCTCCAATTATTCCACTCGCATCTAACATCCACATGGGAATGTTCCTGCTCCCACCCCTCATAGCCTATTCTCAACTTCCTACACTCATCCATTTCACCTATTCCAGATAACGTCATATTTGCATCTAGCAAACTTCTTATTTGCATCTAGCAAATTCTAAGCCTACTGCAACTAACTTCTTATCTTCTAATCCTACTCTTTCATCTTAAGAAGCCATATATTTACTAGAGCAATGTTCTCCTATAAAAAAAAAAAAAATATTGTAACCTCAGTATTTTTGTTTTGTTTTGACTAAAAATAGTTAAATTGTAATTTGCTGTAATCTTTCTGTAACCTTTTGTGTTGGAGCTTTTCTCCCCAGGACTCAATTGAAAACGGGTTCTTTTAGCCCAATGGATTATCCTGGTTAAACTGCAAATAAAGTAAATATTGCCACCTTTAAGTTCAATTCCAGGTTCTTAATTTTCCCCAGCTTCCTCTGGGTCTGTTTACATCTGGAGATGTAGATAGGAGAGTACATAAATATCATACCATCTGTTTGTAAATTTAGATGTAGTCCCAAATCATTATTCCGAAGACCGATTTTGCTACTTTGCCTTGTTCTGTAGTCTGACCTGTCCTCTTCGTGGGCACTTAGTAGTAGTTCCCACCTTTATTAGTTCTCAGTGTTTTACTATCTGAAACTGATGCTGCATGCATTTCAGTAATGCCCTTAAACATGTACTCCTGCAAATCTATTGTATAATTGTCCTATCAAAAATACTTCTATAGTTTCTGCTAAACGTAAGACTTTTCCTAAGCCCATAAAGCCCATGGCTGGCTGTTCTTCCTCCTCTTACCCTACCCATCTCCCAACCTTCAGTACTGTTTAATTTTACCTGTACTAGCTTTTCAGTTAACTTTCAGTGCATCACTCTACTGTTTTGAACACACTAAAATCAACAACTTCTCCCACTTTCTGAAAGTTTTTTTGTTTTGATCTCTGGCTTATTCCTCCAGCACAGGAGTAATCCTACCAGTTTTAAAGTCTAGTTTCACTTTTGTCCACCCCCTATCCAGGCTGGTTCCCATACATTTGCTTGTCTTTCTGGGTCACTCTGCTGTCTATGCATGTATACATGCCTACACTTGGGTTAGCAGCTGTAATAAATTCACTTTTCCTGATGGCTACCTAACAAGAATACAACTCTGGTAAGATTTGAAGAGAGGCACTGTTATTTTTCTTTGACTTTCTCTTTTGTCTACCTGAAAGGCATCACATTTTTGTCTTCCATACCCAGTTGTCTGCAATTTATTAAATCCCTAAACAACTTCCGTATGTGTCCATGCTCTTATTTCTATAGCCTTATGTGGGAACACTCAAGGTATGCTGCCTCCAAACGCTGTCCCATGTCTTTTCTAGCACCTATACCGTTACATGGGTTGTCTGGGGCATTATCTGTGTTTTTATTCTCTGTGCCATGGTCCCACACAATTTCATATTTACTCTTCCAGCTTTTTTACCTGCAGTTAAGTTTTTCCATTTTTAAACCTGCCTAGAATGGGACAAAAAACTTCCCGATTATCTGTAGTATGTAGGCTAGGTTGGGTAACTTTCTCATTTTTATGACCCAAGTTAAACTGAACAGCTATGTTGATACATCTGTAAGATCCGTGATTGCATTTGGTCTGTCTACATATGTCCTCAATCTCTCAGGACCAGATTTAATGGGTATCCCAGCTCGTGGCTAAACTTCAAGTAAATGATATTGCAACTTTATCGCATAGATTCTGAATTATTGGTGGCACTCACCAATCTAAACTTTACTATTTTTTGCATGTGCAACCAGGGATTTTGCACATGTAACTAAGGGGGGATTGTAACCAGGGAATTTTGTATATAAAATTGTGGGGGAGTTGCACAGAGGCCATCGGGCTGAAGTTCGGTTGTTGGTTCCAGTAGGTTCCAGTACCATGCAGAAAGTAGGGCTAAATGCATCAGTAAATGAGGCTTGTAACTTCAGATGCTTAAAGATCACTAGTGCAATACAGTATTAACTATTCTTTATCTCTGAGAGAATCACCCTTCCGTTTCCGTACTGCTGGACATCCCCATAAGTGGAGCTCAATTGGTTCAACATAAAGCTGAAAGGGACCGTAGCCTACGCCACTGTGTGACTTGAATTTTTTCTCCCCGCATAATATTCTGGACTAATCATCTGCCTTTTGTTCCCACCACGTGACTTCCTCAGAAACCTATTTACACTTTTTTTGGGGAGTGGCAGGACTAGCTTTTTTTTTTTCTTGATATTTTGGGGCCTGTAACTTTCAACTGCTTGAACATAAGCTCTCCTTAATCATCTTTAGGTCATGTTAATGTCATGCTTAATAGACCTCTATTTACTGTAATAGAAAACCATATTAACTTTTCTCGTGCAGTATATTTTAATAATTTTCATTCACTGCAATATTGCATGAATTGCTCAATTCTTTCCTGTTTTTAAATGCAGTATTTAATAATTTTCTGCATGTATTGTTCCCTCAATTTTCATTTCTATATAATTTGCTCCTTTTCTTTTAAAAAGATCCCAGTTCCATTTCTTTTATCTTGGCTTAATTATTGCCTATGTGGGCAATTCAGATCTGTATCCCAGGTCAGAAGCATTTCCTTTCCTTTTGCTTCTGACAAGTATTCTGTAGGGTTTAAAAAAAAAAATTGCCACACCAGCAACATTTGCTTTTTGCTTGTTTTTCTCTTTAACTCTTCCCACATTTCAAGTCTGCCCATACTTCAGATGGACAGAAAAGGTTCCTTTTTTCAGGTGCCATTATGCAACTTCCAATATGCTGGTTTAAACCATCAGAAAATGACCCAGTGATCAGTGTCTATTTTAAATCTGTTTAAACAGTGGTAACACTTTGCTTGTTTTTCAGAGCCTTTACTTTGTTTTTTGCCCCCCCCCCCCATAGTCCTGATTCTGTAAATGTGAACGGTGTTAATGTAATGGTATAAGAGATTAAGAACATGTGAACGGTGTTAATGTAATGGTATAAGAGATTAAGAACAAGCTTGACTTTTTTTTTTTTTTTTTTCCCCCCTGTAGGAGTTGATGAAAACACTATTCTTAACATCTTGACAAAACGCAGTAATGCCCAAAGGCAGGAAATAGCTACTGCCTACCAGAAAAGAACAAGAAAGGTAAGTCTTATTCTCCAAACTTGGTCATTCTGCCTTGAGCCACAAAGACTTGGTCACACAGAAGTCCCAAAGGTACTAAGAATAAGAGTAATTGTGCCATAAGTGGAACAGTTTTTTCCTTTTTTCCAAATGTGTGTTTTTACCCTTGTAAAATGATTCCTGCCCTGCCATCTAGAAGAACTAGACTGTTATGTTTGGCATTTCACTGATTCACTTGGCACGCAACACTTTAGCTTTCCTTAAAATCTCACAGTATATTTAGAAATGGTCTGGTTCATACATCGAATGGCCCATTACATTACAAATATTTTTGCTATACTGACTTTCTGGACCAAATATTAGTATCATTGTCATCCTTCCACTGGGTGCTATAGCTCTCCTGAATCCATGGATTTTGGAGACTGAAGAGCTAGCCCAGCACTCTCAGAGCAGTGTGAGTGAGTAATATGAAGTAGGGTACTGTTGGATAACAAAGGGAATTAATGTGAAAATGCCTTTTCTTAGATGTTCACCATTTAAACAACTTTCCTTCTGGCTGCTGATTTACCAGCACCAATCCAAATTAATAGCAACCAGAAGGAACTAGGTTTATTTCTTTCATAGAAGAAATAGGAAACTGCCTTATCCTCTACCAGTGTGTGATTGGAACATGTACTGTTACAGAAAATTCTTGAATTAAGCTGCAGTTTCCCTTTCTGCAGACAGAAGTGGTGTCTAAAACGACGCTAACCAGGTAGATTTCAGTCCTGAAAACAGTGACCCTATGGAAACTCTAATTTATTAAATAGCAAGGCATCTGAATCTTTTGTGCAGGACCGTTGTGAAAGAGAGAATGTTGGTCTTTCGGCTTTTCCTGGTTAGGGGTCACCACAGAGGAACTCTGGTCCGCTAATGAGATTTTTATGGGTGCTGAGGTGCCAGCCCGATGCCCAACCTTCAATGAAGGCATGCCCATTTACGCATGTCTTTCGAACACCACTCAACCGTGGGGAGGACATGCAAACTCCATGCAGAAGGCATTCCAGCCGAGAATCTAACGGGAGAGCCTCTTGCTATGAGGCAACAACGCTACCACTTGTGAAAGAGAGAATACCTAGCTTAAAACAGTCCTGTGTCTGCACCCGTTTTGTTTTAGAACAAAGTTATAATTAGTAACAATGACTTGTATGTACAGGATTGTGGGGGTTGAGTGTCTCCAAAAGTTGCCCTGACATATTTGTAGTGATGTTTTGAAGAGGTTGGAGTCTAGTCCATATCCTTGTGCCAGAAGAATTCAATTTCTCTCCAGTCTTGTAGGTGGTGCTGTTAACTGTTATCTGCTCAATGTATTGCATCTCATGTTTTCATACCTGGGGTGCCTGTCTAATAGGACTTGGGATGCAGGAGTTGAGTGCCCTCAAAACATTCCCAGGCTGCTCCCAACCAAAACAAAAACTTCCTCATTTTCTAATCTTTCTCTGTAGTTCTTTCATAGTGTGGAAGACAGTGAAGGTCTTTATCTCCATCTTTAGTTTGGCATGTTTATTGCCTTTCAGAAGGTGTGTGTGTTTTTTTTTTTTTTTTTTTTTTTTTTTTTTTTTTTTTTTCTGCAAGATTTGGTAAGTTTGTTCTCCGTTGCCTTTTTTGCTGTTTGGATTTGAAATCCACTCTATCGGGTCTGGATGTGTACAACAGATCCCTCAATGTACAATAACACCAGCTGCCTGATCTGATTGTCTGGGCTGCAACATTTAAGCTATGCCATACCTGCCACTTGAAATGGATTGGAATATATAGTTGCCTAAAGGATTTTCTGTAGTTTGGGCATAAAGCAGCAGTGACCCAAATGTCCACCTTGGTGAAGAAATAGTGGACCAAAGGACTAACTCCTTCCTGCAAGATATGCTGGCTGTGGAAGGATGCTGAAATTCTCTTAACCCTTAAGACTGAGAAGTGCATATTCCTCCTGCTTATCTCAAGCTGCAGAAATTCAGGGTGGTAAACAGAACAGACATAGTTTCCATCACTTCTTTGTCTTGAAGTCTCCCTCAAGTGCTGGTGACGGGTCCTGTAGTTGTGGTGGAACCAAAATCATTCCCCCCTAAACACATCTATCAATTTCTTTCATCCCATCTTCACCTGACTGGACACAAACTGATTTGTTGGCCTCAAGTTTTAGCCAGAAGTAATGTTGGACACCCATTGTTGCTTTCAGCATCACTGTCTCGTCAGATGCTGGCTGTTGTAGCTCTGTCCCTTCAGAAATGGTCCTAGTCAACCCTACCATCACTGACTTCTGCTGTATTTATATCTCCAGCATGACTGTATGTACATGTCAGTAATGCAAACTTGTCTCTGAAGCCTGTTTTCCTGACATCAGGTTACCCCCACTATCTGTCTATCCATCCAGAGACGACTGGCGTTTTTTACCTCCAGCAAAGATTGCACAAGGCCCCAGGTGGGTATAGGAGGTCCCACAGTCTTTACCACCACCTGTAGCATTCCTTCTCTCATTTGGCCACATCCAGTACAGTCCCCGATACCAATAGTCAGATGCCAGGGTCTTGTAAGACTATTTGCTGTTCGTTTCTTGTTTACCTGAACCAAAATGTTTTTGCCTTGGCCTTCCTGGGCCAATGTACATTGGGCCTAATGCAGTGTTCTATTCATTTCTGAGGAAGTGCCCTGCAAACCCCCCCCCCCAAACTCTCCCTCCTGAAAATCTTAACTTTGCATAGATCTTGTGCATAATGCAGGAGAAAAGCCTGGCACTTTGAGACTCCAATCAACATAGATTTCATTAGGCTTGGAGTGAAGAGCAATCCCCTTTGATTTTTGACTTTTGATTTTTTTTTATTTATTTATTTTTTTTTTTTAAGCCCCTTTGATTTGGCTTACTAAATGGAACTCATGACACTGTCATTACTAGGAAGGGAAGTTGTCCGTGTTGAGCAGTAATTCTACTGTAACTGAAAGTGATGGCCAGATCCAAAGAAACTGGAATAGCACTAGTTAACTTGGTTAATTGCTGAAGCAAATCAGATGGATTCAACAAGTCTGCCTAGGTGACTTAACAAATACTTATTGGAACAGTAAAGGTACTGCTGCTTGAACAAAAATGTGTGTGCTTTGACTGCTATGTGGCATAGTTGGGTAATGCCACATGGGTGACCCAGATGACTGATTTACTTGAGTCACGAGCACTGGATGGCTTGAAAGAGTGGCAGGGGGTCATTCCTGCATGTTACAGGCATTGATTTCCTCTGTGAATATTTAGGGGTTAACCTACCACTATTTGGATGCGGTGGGTGTGCCCAAGAAATGAGCCGCTTAATCCATGGCACAATTGTTGAGGTTTGTCCCTGTAATGTGGATAATGTCCACTGTTGCACAAAGGTGGTCCCATGACAGACCTATAACCCCCCATTAACCTCATGTGTTGTGTGAAGCTGTGGAGCAAATTGCTGAGATGCAACTATAGCATATGTAAGCTACAAACAGTTTCTAGAGGAAAGATTTTGTTAGGAAGTCTAGAAAGGTCATTAAAGGCCTGGATGAGGGCTTGACATGTTCATACTGCTTGCTTAGATTTCTTAAAGGCCTCGACACCATCTCAAGTGCTGGTATAGCAAGTTCTTTTGTAGTCCACTGACTGTCTGCAGAACAACATTAAAGAAGTATTTCCTGTAGCCACAGGAGTTGTCACTAGCAGAGTTTCACAGGGCTCATGGGCTTCCTGCTGTTTGGCATCTACTTCACAGAAAAGAAAAAACTGGTGTCAAGGGATTATTGCAAACTTGATGCAGTTGCCAAATCATCATTGGATACTATGCTACAGGGCTTGAACCAGACCAGTGTCTGGTCTGTGTAAAGAGCATCTCCCTCCAGTAAAAGTAAAAAGATGCAGTAATATGTAAATGTGTAGTTTTCAATGAGTGTTTCAGCTGCTTATAACCTCTTCCCAGTCAGTTGGCGTATTCATTCTCAATCACAGTGGATGAGTGGCAATCAGTGACAGCCATCGAAGGTGGCTTTTTTTTTTTTTTCTGAATTTTCAGAGCTGAAGGGGGACCATATAATGGATTGACACTTCTCTGTCAGGCCAACAAGAAGCCCAACCTTGAACATGGTCTCCACTAGAGAAATCTCACTTCTGTGCTTGCCAGACATTACCAGACACTCCCTCCCTGCTTAGTTCTGCTGGGTCCACTAAATGAACACTGGTGACCTGGTTGACAGTAAGGGCTCTATACTCCTGTGCCATGAACTAGGCAGCAGAAATGGAAAAGAATAACTCCAACTTTTTTCCATTCCTAGTACAGTTATCCAGGATTTTACTTTTTTTCTTTTTTTGCTCAACCTTGTCTACATTCCATGCCATTTTGGGTGGGATTTTCTGCCTTAGGCGACCCGTATGTCAGCTCCTATACAAAAGCTTCAGCTTAGCTGTTTCAGTTGCGTGGGATGTCACACGTAGGGCCATAAACCAGGGACCTTAAATGTGACGCCTGCACGCACAGATCTCAGAACTTTTCAGCCGCGGACTACCGTCACGTGCTTCACTTCACAAGATGTCTAAAAGCTAAGTACCCCACTGGGGTTTTTTCTTTTACCTCTAGCTAAAGCTTGGTTGGTTGTAGTAAACTTTAGCTGATGTCAGCAAAAAGGGCAAATACCACCGAGTGCCAGATACCCCATAAAGATATGCACGACCACTGTTTTTTTGCCTAGGCTGAGGGGACTTGTCACACCACTTGCTCTTGCTTTACCTGCCAATCCTTCATTCCTAAGACCCTACACAGCTGTCTGGCTGCACTTAATCTTTGCCTAGGAAACCAACCACTTAAATTTTTTTTTTTTTTTTTTTTTTTTTTTTGTAGCACTCAGGATCCCATTTCGGAAGCCCTGACTGAGCCTCCACAAAAGAAAGCAAAGATTCCTAGGCCCTCTTCCACTGCCTCTCTGCTTTCAGATGCCCTGCCAGCTACCAGTTTAGGAGTTGAGGCATGTCCCAAAACATCAGTCTAATTTGGCAACCTTTTGAGAAAGCAGTTTCTCAGTTGATGACTAGCACGTCCACAGAGCTAACTCGGACTACCACTGAGGTAGAGGGGGAGCCAGACACAGCCGGGCCTCAGACTGGGACACCTCCTCCTGACACAGCTACTCTTAGTGAGGCATTTGATTTCCAGGCCTACACCTAAATCTACCCCAGTTAAAAAGAAAACCAAACATCTGGCTACACCCGCCAAGTCTACCAGATTTGGCAGTCCTTCACCTCATCTTTGCAGGCTTTTATGGCCTTTAGGCACTCAGCCTCTTCATCTACTCTTCCTCTCCTCAGCCCTAAACCTGCCTCTGCCTCCTCTCTTCCACCACCTACTTTACAAGACTGGGAAGAAGAGCAAGAGACCTATTCATCTTCTGATGAATCCTATTACACCTCCCAAATAGCCTCTACTCAAGATTAATATTCCCCAGATGAAGAATCCATTGAAGGGGACTCCCCTCCAGAGGATGTCGTATTTGAGACCATAACCAAAATGGAGTACTTGAAATGGGACACCTGTCATGTCTGATACTTTTAACTATTACAAGTGGAATCTCCCTCCCCTTCTGTCATTCCACCTGTCATCCCTGCCTATTTAGATGTTTACTTTTAACTATTACAAGTGGAATCTCCCTCCCCTTCTGTCATTCCACCTGTCATCCCTGCCTATTTAGATGCCTTTTTTCCTAAGCATCAGACACCAGATTCTCAGCTACCTGCCCCTAAAGAGGCCAGACTGCTTCTACAAGGTGCCTGATGACCAGAAATTTCTAGTCAAACCACCCCTGGCAGATCTACTGTGATTGCCATTTCACAGATACAGTCCAGACTGATTTTTGTCTGCCTTTCTACAGACAAAGTTAGCAAAAGCAATGGATAGACTAGCCTGGTGTGCCACTAAAACTGTTCCCTTGTATGTCTCTTCACTTATGAATAGCATTTCCCAGGAATAAAAAAAACAAAGCACACACACACCAGTCCAGAGTTTGGGCCAATCTATCCATTTCTTAATGTGCACAGTAAAATATTCGGAGTGTAATGCATTCTGGTTGCTGACATGGTTATCTTTGCATAGTTATTCTCTTGTAGTATAACCCGAACTTATGGTATTTAATGCCGAGCTTTACAGCAGTTAAATTTCTTAATGACCTCCCAAGCCTCTGATGTGATCCAGTACTTTGTCAATATACTGTAAATACATTAATACAAATATTTGTGCATGTGACTCGAACAATACATATACCATCATTAAAACAAGAAAAATGCAATATAAATCATATCAATATAGTTATAATTTCTAGTTTATGACCCTGTTTGTCTATGGAAACTTGTTTGAAGTTCTGTTCAAGCAGTTGTAAATATATTTCTCGATATTCTAACCACTGTATGCTGCATCAATTGTAAAACTCTGATTTTACTCCCTTTATATGTTCTATGCTCTTTGTACAAAATAGCTGCTTGCGTAATTTATTTTTATTTTTTATAATTGTTTACTGTATATCGAACTCTTCTCCCCAAGCCTCTGCTGAAAATGGTCACCTTGTGTCCAGTCGGACTAACCTGGTAAACAAATGGAAAATAAATAAAAATAATATACTAAAAATCAGTACAACAAGAAAAATGCAAAACTTAAGAAAAAAACACAGATGGAAGGAAAATGTTTCCTTGATGCTGTCATGAAAATCCCACTCACTTGTATTAGATTAGACTAATATTAGACTAAATACAATGTTATGTAGCATTGAAATGTGCTGACATAAGGGTGACAGTTCATTATTTATGTATAAAGGAAATGTCAAGAGTGGAAAAGTTCAAATAGTGGATAAAGAGGAGGAAGAGAAGAAAGGGTGAGAAAGTAATAATAATTTGGGTAGATATGGGAGGCAGGAGAAAATGAGAAAGCAACATTACGTAAGAAATGAAACAAAGGAAAAGAAGAAATAACATGGACAACAAGATTTGCAGCTGCAGACCTAACAAGTGGATTGGTAGCAGGTGTCAAAACTTGGTTTGGAGAAGTTTGGTGACATTGAACAAACGGATTTGTTCACATTGGTGGTGTGGTGTGGGTAAAATAACTATAAAAGCAAATCTGGGCTGATGCCTGCTTGCTGCCCTGCTGAGGGGGACACTTGTGCAGTGGACTGGCTCCAGTAAGAAGGGATGGCAGCATACCTCTCAACATCATAGAACAAGAAATCTGGACAAGACCATAAATAATGGTGGACAAGGGCCCAAAAATAGGACAATTTATAGATATTGCTCTTGCAGACTTAGAAAGTTAACAGGTTTTGCATCAGAGTGAATTTTCTTAAGGATATGAAGTCTGAAAATCAAATGCCTGTCATAATTTTCTGACTTCAGTGTTCAATGATTTGACAGAAAACTGCAATTTTATGAAAAATGGACAAAATCTGGACTTTCTGCTAAAATGTATACTGTTGAGCGATATGGATGGGAGTCCTGAACCAACACCCATCAATCGTTTTCATTTGTTTGCTAAAGTCATTCCAGCAGTGTTTTGCAGAGAGGTGGGAAAAGCCTTAAATTTGGTTTGGTTTGTTGTGTGGGTGTGGGTAGCTGTATTTCTGGAAGGTGGAGGTGTGCCTTTGTAAGTGCGGTGCAAATTTTATGCATTATGAAATGGAGAGTTTAAGAGTAAAATTGTGCTCCGTGAAGTAGCTAGCAATTTCATCACTGCTTGATTCAGACATACATATTCTCCTGTGTTTGTCAGTACTAATGAGTGCATTGTTTGAGTATGGTATCACTGCTACAGCTGCTGGTACTCTTTTTCAATACAAGTATCTGCTTTGGAAGTTTTCTCCAGGAGTCTGTTGCTGAGAGGATGAGAAACATGCTACAAGTATACAACCAAGACAAACTACATAAAGCAATAGTAAGAAAAAGTACTAGGTCACATCAGAGGCTTGGGAGGTCATTGAGAAACTGGGAACTGTTGTAAAAAATTTATCGAATACCATAAGTTCAGGTTATGCTATAAGATTACTAAATATGTAAAGATAACCATGTCAGCAACCAAAATGCATTACAAGTTGAATGTTTTACTGTGCACACATTAAAAAATGGATAGATTGGCCTAAACTCTGGACTTTTTTCTTCCCTTGGGAAATGCTATTCAAGAAGTGAAGAGACATACAAGGGAACAGATTTAGTGGCACACCAGGCTGTGATTTTTTTTTATGTCTAGTCTCATATAAAGCTGACTAAATAGTTGAATCTAGCCAAGCTGGAAATGTGAGACACTAGCTGACTGAAGGAGGGGAGATGGGAGGAGTAACTTGGCCAGGAACTGAAACTTGCAAGACTGTTCCTTGTGAGAAATGTTTTTTCTCAGCAATTTGACACTGCAAGTTTCTTTCAGAGAATGTGTAGTACATCAGTAGAAACAACATTTGTAAAACTAGCCCACCATCCCCCCAGGGGAAAAAAAGTCTGTGCCATGGCTTCACTATTTTCAACTTTCTGACTTTAGGGTTCGATATTACAACTTTCAAACTTGTTTTTACTTTGTTGTAATATAGACCTGAAAGAAGCTTATCTGCATATACCCATTCAGCCTTCCCACCAGAAGTTCCTATGCTTTTCTGGAACCACCTCTCACTCCAACTTACTGCATTGCCCTTTGGTTTGTCCACTGCTCCCAGAGTGTTCACAAAATGCTTGGCACCTGCCATAGCCGATTGCAGAACACAAGGGATTCAGATCTACCCCTACCTGGATGACATCCTGATCATAGCAGACTGCAAGGAAACCCTGTTAATCCATCTAGGGTTCACCATGTGCCTACTCCAAAGACTGGGGTTCACCCTCAACTTCCAAAATCCTCCTTGACCCCAGAACAAGACAAAACATTTTTGATTTGCAGGATCAAGACAGACATAATGAAAGCTTTTCTTCCCCAGGGCAAGGTCCGCTCCCTGTCTTCCCACTTCAAAGCCCTTCTTCAGACCCAGCAGTTAACTGCAAAGCCATTCCTACAAGCCCTGGGCCTAATGGCGGCCACCATTCCCATGTTACCACTAGCCAGAATGCACATACGAAGTGTGGTCACAGCACCAACATCCTCTAGAGCAAGAAATCACTCTCTTGCCCTGCCTACAGTCAGAGCTGAACCCAGACCTTCCTCTGCAGTAACCCACCCCAAACCAGTTCATGCATACAGATGCTTCAGACTGCGGATGGGGAGCCACAATGGCAAACTACAGGGTTCAAGCAAAGTGGCACTCTTCCTTAAAGAACAAACACCTCAACATGAGGGAAGTGACAGCAGTCCTGGTACTGAAAGCCTTACTTCCACGACTACAACTAGGTGTTCTCCAAATAGACAACACCACAGTTGTGGTACTTCAAGCAAGGAAGGACAAAAGTGTACCACCTTTGCAGACTAACCTTACTAATCTGGGACCTAGCCTCACAACACTTGTCCCTGCAGGTAACAAACATCCCCTCACAGGACAACAAACAAGCGGACCTTCTCAGCAGAACATCTGTCCAATTCACAAATGGATGCTGAACAGGAAAGTATTTCTAGATATTGTACACTGGTGAGGCACACCTTGTAGAGGTTTGCCTCCACCCAGAACAAACAACTGCAGACATTCTGCTCCAAGACTACTACCCCTCCATGAAATGCTGAATGAGTCTACTCTCCAAGCTAGTGGGAAGGTTTCTATATGCCTTTCCTCCCTTCCCATTAATTCAAAAAGTCCTCCTGAAAATCAGACTAACCAAAAATCTTGTTGGTGACCTACTGGCCAATGCAGCACTGGTTCCCCCTTCTTAGTCTAGCCAATGGCAATCAGAAGTTACCCCACAAGGTGGACCTTCTGACACGGAACCCTCATCCACCCACACTTTCAGATGTCACAGACACTATGGGTGATGAACTTCTAATTCCCTTCAGGCACACTTCTTCTCTGAGGACATGCTTTCAGTCCTGAGGGAGGCCAGGAAACCTGCAAGAAAATCTTACTTTGCTAAATGGGGAGAGATTTTCAAAATGGTGTCTGGGCAAGGGCAGGGATCCATGTATTGCAGAACCCCCCCCCCCCCCTGTTCTTGCATATGTGTCAACTAGTAAAGGAGGGGGCTTTCTTACTCTTCAGTGAAGTCCACCTTTCAGCAATCTCAGCCTGCCACAAGACCCTCTCCTACTAGGCAGGCGTGATGTGAAGCTATTCTTAAAAGGGGTCTTTCACATCAGACCAGCAAGAAAACCCATCCCACCACCCTGGGACCTGAACTTCATCCTGGAAAAAGTCTCTATTTGAACCTGCTAGTACGGCTACTCTGCAATGTGCACATGGTAAGACAGTCCTGCTAGTGGCCATAACTTCACCAAGAAGGGTGTCTGAATTACAGGCCCTAATGGCCTGCCCTTCATACAGTACTTTCCACAAAGACAGGGTAACACTAAGAACTAACCCTTTATTCCCAAATCTACCCACCTTCTACCCCTCTCCCACCTTTGAAAGTGAGAGAATACTCCACTACCTGGATGTACACAAACTGCTAAGGCTTTACCTAGATGAAACAAAATCTGTAGACAAAACAAACTCCGTAAGAAAATCCAATCGGCTGTTTCCTTCCACCCCAGGGCCCTGGGCAAGGCGATCTCCAAACCATCACATGTTGGATTAGAAAAGCTATTTGCCTATGTTGTTCACACCATGGCAAAACTCCCACAGGGAGTTAAGCTCACTCTACCAGGGCAGCGGCAGCCTCCAAGGCCTGGACACTGCATCCATACTAGAAGTAGCCACATGGTCCACCATTCACACTTTCACCAAACACTACAAGTTAGACAATGTCTCCAGAAAATGCAGGATTTGCCAGAGCAATTCTGCAGGGCTTTGTGGCATCAGCTTCTTCTACCTTCTACCTCCCTCCTAAGCTGTGGTACTCCCCCACACCAAGAATACTGCAACATAGGAAGAGAAGGACATAGAATAGTTGTGTGAAATCTTATAGATGTCATCCTCTTCCATGTTGCTGTATTCCTTCCCACTCACCTAACCCACTTATCCTTTTTCTCACTCATTACTTTGTCTTGGGTCTCATGGGGGCTATACCCTACCCTGTGACCAATTTAACCACAAAATGGCTCCTTCATCCTATGACATCCCTGGCTATTCTACTTACTCCTGTCCAGCTGGGCTTAAAAGTTCTGAGGTCTGTGTGTGCAAACATCACATTTAAGGTCCCTGGTTTATGGACCTGTGTGTGACGTCCCACGCAACTGCAACAGCCAAGCTGAAGCTTTTGTATAGGAGCTGCATACGGGGTCACCCGAGGTGGAAAATCCCACACCAAGAATACTGCAACATGGAAGAGGACAACTATGGTTATGGTAAGATTTTACACAACTATTTTTCCCCATACTTTAGACCTATCTTTGCATTCTCTCAAGACCAGCTTGAAAGACCCCAAAATTGACTGCATAACTGCAGTGTTCTGCCTTTAGAATAAACTTCCTCTGAATGTCTAATTGCCCTGCAGTCTTAATAGACTAAACAGTTGGATAATGGCAGACCATGAGTTCTTGTTTGGGTATTAAGGGATGAAGCTTCAAAGTTTCTTCACCCTTTGACTGCAAGTTGGTATAAACTTTTGAGCTTGTAAGCTTCACAGGAAGTAACCTTTTGAGCTTGGGAGTGTCTTTGTCTCCTTTTGTACTTCACATTTCTTTACCTCCCACCACTTGTTCTCCATTGAACCTTTACATTGGAACACTATGGAAAAGTCTCTGCTGTCTTCACATATTTACTGCTTGCTCATTGACTGTTGCAGAGTCCCATATACCAGTGCAAAGATTTTACAGTTTTCAATTAATCGTGTAGATTCTGTTAACTTTTGCACAGTAAACCTGGTGACACCCTTGTTTTCCCCAGGTAGTGCTCTTTTCTTCTGCATCAGACATTCAACTAGGGGAGGTGATCTGAATTGACTGCATACATTGTATGTGAATGTCATGTAATGGGCTGGCATACCAGCCATCTTAATGGCAGTCCTAGGAGTTTTCTACCACATTACAGGTGGTCAGGGAGTTTAGAATGAAGCAGTGTCGACGGTTAAGAATTGGTGCAGGTTAACAAAGTGCTAGAATAGGCATACTTAAAGAGGGTTCTTAAGGGTTTTGCTTCTGCCTCTACCTATTCAGGCTTTGCTGTAAAACTGTAGCCTAGCTACTTCCTCTAGTCTTAAGTGAATGGAAACCTTCCATTAGGAGGACAGCAATGGAGAGAGTTGTCTGAAGTTGTTTATGCTCTCGAGAGTAATTGCTGAGATTTGTGCATTGTATTTTTAGTATCTGTTTAAGGCATATTTGGTTGCTAAGAATGATGGTTCTCAGTATTAAAGAAAATATAATTTAGAATTCTAAAAGTAGTAGTACAGCATATGTATAATTTGTGTGAATATGACCTTGCAGTGTTTTTGCACAAGTTGCTGCTGGTATATAGTACTTCCTGTGTTCTTGCATAGTGCAACATGGGTTGTGCTACAACAAACTATTTTCATTTTTCTAGTATGATAGCGGTCTAAAAATAACTACAGGAAATGTAAACTTAATATCCTGTGGGCAAGCTTAAGTGCTTCAAGTATTTTTTGCTCACCTTTGAGTGTTTTACTTCTGTTCTGATTGTGGTGGTGTCTATGGAAACCTCATGTTGTGCTGAATGTTAACGTGGTTCTTTGGAGGAAGGTGGGAAATATCTTACTCCGGTGATTTGTAGATTAAAACTTTGTAGTCTGTTTAAAACTGCCAGTAATTGCCCGCACTCGCTGTATAACATTCTGAAGAGAATTTCCAATGTTTGCTTTAACACTGTTCTGTGGGCAGGGTATGGCATCAGTGTTTTGATAGTAATAAAATTTGCCCATAATTCTGTGCCTTGCAGCACTGTACATTTTCAAAATTGTGTTTAAAATAAAAGGTTGTCTGACAAGTACAGAGGTAGTACATGTTTGTGACATTACCAGTATTAATTCAGGGATGGCCTTGCGTTGCTGGAGACCCAGGAGAGTTCCTACTGTTGTCGGGGGAAATTATAGCAGAATCTGCATGCAATGCCTCCAGAGGAGTTTGGGCAATAGGAGTATACCTCCCAACCGTGCCAAATTACTTTTTTTTTTTTTTTTGAGTTTTAGGGTTCAAATGAAAGGGTGCCATGATTCCAGAGTGGCACCCCTTCATTTCCGATTTTTCTCTTGTTGAATTTCCGCACTGTCCGAGCTCATCAGCTCTAACAGTGTGGAAGTTAAACAAAAGAAAAAGTCACATGTGCAATGACGTCAGCTCCCTCGGGGCTGCCAGCCTGTTGGAATTGAGCTCGGGAAGCTTGCGCATTTCCGGCTGGCCTGGCTACTCAAATGTGAGTGGGAACTGCCGTTGCAGCACTAACTCTGCAGAATTAGGACTAACTCTGCTACTTGCAAGCGGGAGCAGCATTAGGACCAACTCTGCTGCAGGGATAATGTACATTTGGAAGGGTCAGGAAGATGGAACCTTCGGAGAATCTGACTAACTCTGTGGCATGAAGACTCCAAAGGGAATCTGGCTTAACTCTGCAAGTGAGTGTGCGCGCGGACCCCCCCCCCAACATTTAATACACCTGGGGGCTAGAGGTACTCTGTCTCAACCCTGTACCTCGAGTACAGGGTAAAAAAAAGCCTAAAATCCCTAGCCGCCACCACTTGTGAGCTTTGCCCATGTTTTTTTGTGCTAAAGAGTTGAGCTATAGTGAGAACTGAAGTTGTATTCCCCCGTTATTCACTTTGTCCAGGTTTTTTTGTGCTAAGAGATTAAGAGCCATGGTGAGAAATGAATTCACTAAATGATGGCCATTAAGTGTCAGTCTTCCTATTTTTCAGGAAGCTGCTGATTTGGCATAGTCCCCCCCCCCCCCCCCCCAAAAAAAATTTGAAAAGTATGAAGCTGTGCAAGATTCCTATAGCTTACACTGTCATTCTATTTATAGTGTGGGTGTGGAAGTAGACTTATGATGGAAATGTTCTAAATTGGGCAGTTTTGGGCAGTTTTGTCATTTACTGGTTCATGCATTTTGTTTCATTGAACATTTTTTCCAGTAGATTGTACTGTAGCAAACAATAAATGTAAAATGCACTCAAGTGTGCTGTATTATACAAGGAATATGATTTAAAGTCAGGAAGGTGTATCAAAGAAAAGATCACGTTTGTTTTGTGTATGATTTGAAAACTGCTCAAAGGTAATCTTTATCCACCACTGGCCTGATGCATTTTCTTTGGATGTGGTGTGGGTTTCAGTGCTGTTTCAGTGAATGTGAGTTTCAAGGGAAGAGAAGGTTTAATGCAAAGTCTATTCATTGTGAGACTATTGCTTTGTTTACCAGATTTCTATTTGTGCATTGTTGTGCTGTAAAATGTAAAAATAAAATCCAAATCATTGTAGAAGTAAAGCAGTATGCACACACTAGTTTTTATGGTAAATGGGACGCAATAGCCAGGCAGTGGGACATTGGAATGGCTGCAGGGGACTCTGGTGCCATATTTTGGTTGTCCTTCAGTTTGCATTTGAAAGTTGGTATCTCACAATTCCATTAGTGGGTGGGGTTATCTAATTATGCAAATTAGATGCTAATCAGCATACAGATTTGTACCCATTTTTCATGGGCCTTGTCCACATTTTTGATGTTTCCCGGTTGAGAGGTATGATTGGGAGCAGTTAGCCAGGAGCATTTCATATGTCATGGGTTAGCATTTTCACACTGCATTTCCAAGCTGCCATTATTTTACACTTTACCATATTCACATTATTGCATATACAAACTACCACAAACTTGCCATAATTTGAACTTGTTCAAATGCATGTCTAAACTGCCATGTCTTTACATGGGAAGATCACACTATGGCATATATGCCTGGAACTGGTGAGACTTGCAAGTCAGTGGGAGGATGACTAACTCGGCATTATCTTTATCTTTTCAATATTGGATAATCCTGGTGCTATTTAATGCCTAGTAGTACCCCTGTGAAAACTTTCTCTGAAAAGCTATGTCCCCCATGCTGGATGACCACCAACCTTGGGAACAGTTTCTACTATTCACTTTTTTTTTTTTTTTCAAATGTTTGCCCTGAGGTTATTTGGTCTGATGCTCCTGTCTTAGGTGAGCCAGAGCCTTTCTTGATGGTACTAGACACTGAGCCAGTTCTGAACAAGAGTGCCAGTCCCTCGCAGGATACACATGCAGTGTGTTTAAAATAAAATTGTACAGGGCATCTTTGGATGTGTGAGAGTACATGTAGATGTATATATGTAGTGGGTACAGGGGACTAATAGTCTTAACACTGGTATAGAGTTGTGGGTATGCAGAGAGATGAAGCCCTTCTCTGCTGGAGACCAGGGAAGCTATTTCACATGCTTGGGGAATTGAGTGTGCTTGTTGAGGATGACCTGTGCAGAACTGAGGAACCATTAGTATGGGCAACCCACTTCACATTGCTTTCCTGCTCTGCAAGCCGGGTGTTCATGGGACAAGGTCACAGGATTGGCCAACAGCCAGTTGGAGCAGTTTAATATATAGCACATTAGGTAGTAAAGTGGACCTTCAGTGGAGAATGAATGCAAGTTTTGCTCTAAGTTTCTTTTAAAAAATGAGCTATTTGCCATATATCTCATACCACTGTTTTCAAGTCTGTCTGTACTTGAACAGGCTATGACTTTGGTTTTTGAATCCTGTATGTTTAGAGGTTGGTTTGGGCAGTGTAATTTTGGCAATGTACCTTGGCAATGTACCTTGGCAAGTGGAACACACCTATAGATGGTGGAGGCAGTACCTGTGTTAATAAGGGATACCACACCCTGTGCATTTTTTAATGATTTGGGAGATGGTGTGTTCCAGGTAAAATTTTAAAAAGAAAAAAAAGCACTTGGTTGGTCTACTGCCAAAATACTAGAACACAAATTGTGATTTTTAGTTCTGTGGTCTACTTTGTACACAAATGGGAACCATTCAGATTTCTAAGCTCCTGAAAGAGTTAGAACAGCCATCATGGATTCACAGTCATGGAGTTTGTCACAAGGTGCATTACCAGCTTTATGGTTGTATAACCCCAAATATTCTAATTCAGACTAGCATTTCATGCTTTCAGGGTTTATTGCATACATACTGGATAAAAAATGCATGCTGAAAGGAACATCGATTTGTCATACAGTTTTGAAATGAAAGTGTTGATCTGTCCAGCAGCTTCACCACTTTTGCAGACAAGTTTGCTCATAAGTTTCCTCTCATAGTAATGCTCCTTTCATTTAAAGAGAAATCTTTGCCTTGAAGTGAACAATGCTAAATCTGGAAAGAAAGTTTTGTAAAAGCTCCCAAAGGGGTTGAGGATATGATACAAGGGTAAGTTGTTTCCCTTTCAAAAGGAAGAATCAAACCTTGTACAGTGTGCCTAGGAGGTAAATTGGCTAGGCCATGGCCCACAAAGTGCAGTTAGCCTAATAACTTGCCTAGTCATGGAGATATTAAATGTAGGCCCTCCAGATATTTTGCTGTCTTGTTACAGGTCTTGGCAACTGAGCATCACGTTTGTGTTTGAGATCATACTTGTAGATGTAATATTGCACTTGGCTAGGAGATTGCCATGTGACTAACATTAGAAAGATTAGTTGATCTTTGTGTTTCACTGTTGCAGTCATTACATTTGGGTAATCTGCTTGCAGGCTGCCCTCAGTCGGCCTGATTAACAAAGTCTTGGGTCCTGTGTCGGTTGCTGTCCCTTCTTTCATGACGTCAGGTCATCAGGGGTATAAAACATGCAGCCGATGCCATTACATCAGTCTTTCTTGCCATGTGGTGCCCGAAGCAGTAGCAGTTCACAAGTGCTGGTCGGCAGACTCCTGAAATTTTCGTTTTAGAGTTTCAGAACCGAAGTCAAGTACCCTGTTGGGGAAACTTTTTCTTGCTTCTTACCGATGTCAGTAAAAGTTAATAGTTGCATTACTTGTGGAAAGCAAATACCTCAAAAGATTTTCATTCATACTGTATTCCTTGCCTAGGCCCTGACCACAACGTACCTTGCTGTCTGTTTTGTGCTTTATTTAATCAGTGCACTATTAGTCATCTGTATATTTTTGCCTCTAAAATATTTCGGTTCTCTGTTTAATTATCCAGAAATGTCGTCTGTTAGCCATCCGACTACCGGGATTCCGAAAAAACACAAAGATAAAGACAGGCCACCGAGGTCCAAAACTGCCAACAACAGTTCTAAGCCAGTCACCAGTTTGCCGGTACTCAGTGAGGCACTTTTGCTGCCCCTGATGCCTGCTACTTCTGTTTCGCAGGCCTCTACTGAGACCCATTCGGAGTCCGGTATGTCACGAGATGCTTCAACTATGGAACCCGTGGATATGTCTACCTTGGATGGGTCCAGAGCCACTGTGCAGGCACCGGCTTCTGAGGGTGTATTCAGGCCTATGGACTTGCATATTAAATAGACGCCTCCTTCATTACTTGGGCCTAAATCTCTATCCATGTCTAAACGGCGCCGCCCAGGCCACATGCTCAGGCCTCTATGCCTAAAAAACAAATGATAAGAATGGCTGAAGATCTAATAACTATCAGGGGTAGCCAACCCCCCCCCCCCCTTCCAAGAGGCCTAGGACTGAGGTTGATTATGAATCCTTACCTACTTATGAGGATTCTGATGGAGGACTCTATTCCCTCTGCTTCCCCTCCTGAGGATTTTTTCTTTTGGGAAACCTTACATTCTATAAGGGAGCATTTCCACTGGGGAAAGCCAGGATTACCGATTCAAAAAAGAGGCTTGGAGATTTCCTTCTCCTACCTCAGCATAGACCTTTAGCTATTCCTCCTGTACTGGACATTGTTGGTGATGCTTTCTCAGAATCTAGTTTGGCCCCTGATTCCCCGCCTCCTGCTCACAGAAAACCTGATGCATACTACAGGGTCCCAGAGTCCCACAAGTTCCTTTTCAAAAATCCTATTGCAGATCCAGAGACTATTTCACAGGGGCCCAAGGGCATTAAGGCTTCTACTGCTAAAAATCCTACCCCTTCTGATGAAGATTCCAGGGCACTGGATAGATGGGGTAAGAAGGTTTACACTTCTGCAACCTTGGCCATTAGGGCTTTAAACTGCCAGTTTCATATGTTAAAATATCAGCAACACGTTATTGGACTGCTTAAACAGAAAATTATGTTGATTCCTGACTGTGTGGAAAATTTAAAGAATTACAGGATTTAATGCATTCTGCCGAACAAGTTGGAAAACCTACTTTGCAATGTGGTTTTGATTCATTAGAGGCCTCTTGCAGGGCTGCTGTTACTGGGTCTGTGCTCAGAAGACCTGCTTGGCTTGAGGAGCAATCTTTGCCTGATCATGTTAAAGCTAAATTGTTGGATGCTCCTATAAATCAGGACCACCTGTTTGGCAACAAGGCTGAGGAAGTTCTTAAAGATGGAAGATAAAGCTAAATCTATGCAAACTGGTAAAGATTTTTTACAAGTTCAGCCTCCTAGATTTAGTAGGCACTGGCCCTCTAAAAATTGGTCCTTTCCAGCCCCTTCCAGGTCTTCTCAAGCCAAACTCGGACACAGCAAAAAACCCAGCTCTCAGTCCCAAGGGACTCTCAGAACTAAGCAGTGGGGGGCCTCCACTTCCAAGTCTGGGAATAAGACCCCCCCAATGGTAAACTGTCTGTTACTTTCTTTTAAAATTTCCAAGCACTTATCTGACTGCCCCTTTTGGGGGGAAAGATTGCTCTTCATGCAAAGAATTAGGAACTCATTACCCAGGACAAATGAGTTTTAAATATAGTGCCCCAGGGATACAGATTTCACTTCCACACGTTGCCAACACCAAGTGGATGGTCGGACCTACCCCCAAATGAGTGGGCAGAGCGCAAAAACAAGTACTTTTCTCTCTTAAGCATGGGGGCATATCCAACCGGTACCAGAAGAGGAAGAGGGACAAGGTTTCTACTCTAGACTTTTCCTGGTACCCAGGATTTATGGCGTCCTATCCTGGACCTGTCTAAACACCTAGAGTCAGCATCTTGCATTTTGGAATCTCCAATTGCTTCCTATGCTAGGCAAAGATGCTTGGTTGGCAACACTAGATTTTAAAAGAAGCATACCTGCACATCCCAATCGGGGAATCTTGCTGAAGATGCCTACGCTTCAAAGCAGGCTATGTGCACTCAGTTCTCTGCACTGCCCTTTGGCTTATCTACTGCGCCCAGGGTATTCACAAAGTGTCTAGCTCCAGTTATTGCAGTTTGCAGGCAAAGAAATATTCAAATATACCCATACCTGGACAATTGTCTAATTCGGGCAGAAAGCCAGGACATACTTTTGAATCATCTGGCCTTTGTAAAAAGGGATGTTCTTTGTTTCACTGTTGCAGTCATTACATTTAGGTAATCCTGCTGGCAGGTTGCCCTCAGTTGGCCTGAATTCCAAAGAGGCTTCCGCTGCAAAAAACCCTACCCCTTCTGACAGGGATTCTAGGGCACTGGATAGATGGGGGAGGGGGGGTTTACACATCTGCTACCTTGGCTATAAGGGCCTTAAACTGTCAGTTTCATATGCTCAAATATCAGCAACCTGTCTTGGCATTGCTTAAACAGAAAATGTTAAACTCAAATGTGCAGAAAACAAGGAAATGCAGGATATTTTGCATGCAGTTAAGCAAGTTGGAAAGCATACTTTGCAATGTGGTTTTGATTCTTTATAGGCCTCCTGCAGGGCCGCAGTTACAGGTTCTGTAATTAGAAGGCATGCTTGGTTAAAGGAACAAAATCTGCCTGATCATGTTAAAGTTAAATTATTAGATGCACCTTTACAGCATGATTCTTTGTGTGTTAAGGCAGAAGAGGTGTTAAAGAAAATGGAGGACAAGGCTAAATCTATGCAAAGGGTCAAAAATTTCTTACAAGTACAGCCACCTAGGTTTAGTAGACACTGGCCAACAAAGAACTGGTCCTTTCCTGTGTCTGACAGACCTCAAAGGGGCAGTCCCAGATGCCCTAGAGGCAGATCCCAGGCACAAGGTTCATACAGGTCAAAGCAATGGGGTGGCTTCTACCTACAAAAGTGGAGAAGACAAATCACACCCTTACAGGAAACAGTCCCAATGACTTCCCCCTGCCTGCACCAAGCACTTATTTCCTGGCAGCACCTTTAGGGGGAAAGTTAGCACTTTTAAAATTGGCACATCATAACCCAGGACAAGTGGGTTCTAAATATGTCACAAGGCTACAAGTTCCATTTCCATACCCTGCCAAAGGCAAACGGCTGGCCAGATCTGCCAAAAAATCAATGGGCAGAGGCACAAGTCTCTGGACATGAGGGCCATTCAAGTGCCAGAGCAAGAGCAGGGACAAGGATTTTACAAGACTGTTCTTGGTACCCAGACGGGGCAAAGCCTGGAGGCCAATACTGGACCTATCGATTCTGAATACTGGATATACCAAAATTCAAAATGTTTGCTTTGCAGCAGCTACTGCCCATGCTGGGCAAGAACGCTTGGCTTGTAACTTTAGACCTAAAAGAGGCATACCTGCATGTCCCAATCAAATATGCAGAAGATACCTCAGATTCAAGGCTGGCTCAATGCGCTATCAATTCTCTGCACTGCCCTTTGGCTTATCTACTGCACCCAGACCCCCTCTGCCTCTCCTCCCCAAGGTATTCCTAAAGGACAGACAGGAGAAGCCATAGATGATACTGATTGCACCAGACTGGTCCTGCAAGCACTGGTACCCAATTTTTAAGGAGCTTGTCTCAATGCCCTGCTTGGACCCTACCTCAAGTACTGCATCTACTGTCCCAGCAAAACAATCAAATCCTGCACAGCCAGCTCAGAACTTTAAACCTGGCAGCATGGCGGATAATGTAGTCCTACAAAACACACCTCTCAGCAAAGCTGTGATGGATGTCATTTTGGAAGCCAGAAGGCCTAGTACTAGAAAATCTTAGGCTGGAAAATGGAAGAGATTCTGTGCTTGGAACCAGGCACAAGGAACAGATACAGCTGTGCCAAATATTCCTCGGATTTTACAATACTTAACTGAGATGCTGGACAAAGGCCTATCTTTTTCATCTATTATGCCTCTGCCATTTCGGCTCATTACAATACAGAGCCACCAATCTTTTCTCATCCCTTATTAAAGAAGTACCTCAGAGGAGTCAAATTTAAGGCCCCCAAAGAGATCACCAATGCCTGCATGGGACCTCAACTATGTCTTGGAAAAACTCACCCTGCCTCCTTTTGAGCCAGCTGCTACTGCTGATAAGTTTTTATCTTGGAAAACAGCTCTGCTCCTAGCAATAACTTCTGCAAGACGAGTTTCAGAGCTACAGGCACTCATGGCTGTGGAGCCTTTTATCCGGACAGGGTCTCCCTGAGGACAAACCCAACATTTATGCCTAAAGTGATGTCCTGTGTGGCTCTTAACCAAACCATTAATCTGCCAACCTTTTATCCAAATCCACAGAACAAGGGGGAAAGAATTCTGCATTCTTTGGACATGCACGGACAGCTTAGATTCTACTTGGACAGAACCAAAGTTATCAGAAAGCCGAGAGCAATTACTAGTGGCATATGCTGCAGGATCACGAGAGCAATTACTAATGGCATATGCTGCAGGATCACAAGGAAAGGCTATCTCAAAGCAGACATTTCAAAGTGGATGGGCCACTGCATTCATTTCTGCTACTTATGCCATGGCAAGCCAGTGCCTAAGGGCATTATGCCACATTCCACCAGAGCTGCAGCCACTTCAGCAGCCTTTTTCAGGTGAGTACCAACCAAGAAATTAGGCAGCTACTTGGAGTTCAATGCGCACCTTTTACAAAGCACTGACATCTGCCACTCTACCCCAAATCCAGGGCAGGCTTTGTCACTGCAGTTCTGCAGGGTCTCATAGCCGCTCCTAATGCTGTTTAGCTCCAGCCTCCCAACCGTAGCTTTGGGAATCTACCCAAATGTAATGACTGCAACTGTGAAACACGAAGAACATATTACAGTTGTGTACACTTACCATAAATGTAGATGTTGAGTGTGTATTCACTGTTGCAGTCCAGGTTACCCATCCGCCATCCCCCCTTTTCTTCTGATGGAACCTATGTGGTATATTTGCTCTTGGATGAAGGTAAAGTTTGTATTGCTGCATGTTACTTGAGATAGAGAACCCTTTATGGGGGCACCTGACATCTGGGGCAAGAGGTGTCGGCTGCTGCTTTTATACCCCTGACGTCAGGGAAGGGGTGACTACAGCTGACACAGGACCCAAGACTTTGGAATTCAGGCCGACTGAGGGCAACCTGCCAGCAGGATTACCCAAATGTAATTACTACAACAGTTAATGCACTCTAACATCTACATTTATGGTAAGTGTACACAACTGTACTTTCTAACTTGTCTGGGGTACACCATAAACGAAAAATCACAACTGGTACCCTGTCAAATTATAATTCCTGGGAGCAAGCTTGAATACAACTTCCCAGATGGCTTGCCTCTCGCCAAAAAAGCAAATTCATTTGACAACTTGCTTCATACGAGTGGCCACAAAAACCCTGCTATCTGCAAGACAAATACTGCAAGCCTTGGGGTTCATGGCCACCTGCATTCTTCTAATTCCATATGCAAGACTGCATATGAGGAAAGCAGTATCTAAAAAGCCTATGGAGTCAACATTCTCAAACCTAGAAACAATGATGCCTATCATACCTTGCTTACGCCTAGAGTTCCTTTGGTGGGCAGAGGCCTGCCACCAAAACAAGGGACTACCTTTTTCACACCACCCCCTGCCGCCCAAACCCTAACAGCTGCATCAGACTATGCATGGGGGGCTCACCTGACAGGGAAGTGCATTCAGGGCAAATGGAACCAAAGTCAAATGCACCTGCATATCAATCAAAAAGAAATGTTAGCTGTACAGAATGCTCTGACAGCATTCAAGGACCAGATTCTTCCAAGACAACTAATGGTAAAGCTGGACAACACCAATGTTATGTGGTATATTAAACAAGCAGGGGAGTACACATTCTTACCCCCTCTGCAGACTAGCCATGGCATTGTGGAAAACAGCCTTGAGCTACCAAGTGCACCTACAAGCTCAATTCCTGCCAGGCAATATTAAATACACTGGCAGATGGACTAAGCAGAAACCTCATGGACCCACACGAGTGGAAACGAACCAAGGATTTTCAACATGTTGACAAGCAAATGGGGAAGCCCAGATATAGATTTGTTTACCTCTCCCCAGAACTACCAATTGGACAAATTTTGCACAAGGACTCCCCACAAGCCTGGAAAGTGGATGCACTGCCCTTCAGCTGGAAAAGCCTTCAGTCTATGCCCCTCCCCGGTCTGCCTCTACTCTCCAAAGTACTACTAAAAGTCAAATGGGACAAACCAAGGATGATTTTGATTGCTCCAGACTGGCCGTGCCAACACTGGTACCCCCTCCTGTGCAGTGTCACTGTCATCTCCATGGGCACCTGCTTCAGACTCCTTCCCTGCTGTCTCAGCAGGAGAACCAGATTCTGCACCCTCAGCTACCAACACTGAACCTTGCAGCCTGGCTAATTACTTAGCCTCTCCTTTAACATCCTTCAACAAACCTGTGATGGATATCATTTTAGAGGCAAGGAGGCCTGGTACTAGAAAATCTTGTGCTGAAAAATGGAAAAGATTCTGTTCTTGTGCTGAAAAATGGAAATGATTCTGTGCCTGGAACTCATCTCAAGGGATGAGCCCAGCAGTGTCCAATTTACCTCTGGTTTTACAATACTTAACTGAGATGCTTCACAATGGCCTGTATTTTTTTCCTCCATTAAAATCCACGCCTCAGCCATTTCAGCTCATAACACAGAACCTCCCATCTTCTCTCATCCACTGCTCAAGCAGTTCCTCAGAAAATGTGAGACCACCCAGGAGAGCTCCAACCCCAGCCTGGGACTTTAACTTTGTCTTGGAGAAACTCACTCTACCTCCTTTCAAACCAGCTGCTACTGCAGGCTTAAAATTTCTTTCTTGGAACAGCTTTCCTTTTAGCAATCACTTCAGCTAGAAGAGTATCTGAATTACAGGCCCTTATTGCAGTAGAGCCTTTCATCATCTTTCATGCGGACAGGGTGTCACTCAGAACCAATCCATCCTTCATGCCCAAGGTGATATCCAGTGTGGCACTTAATCAGTCCATTCATTTGCCAACCTTCTTTCCCAATCCACAGAATAAAGGGGAACGGATACTGCATTCCTTAGATGTGCACAGAACTCTTAGATTCTACTTGGACAGGACTAAGCCTCAAAGGAAATCCGAACAACTGTTGGTAGCATTTGCTGCAGGGGCAGAGGGGAAGGCTATGTCAAAGCAAACCATTTCTAAATGGATAAGCCATTGCATTAATTTCTGCTATAAGCACCATGGAAAACCTATCCCCCAGGGGATCAGACCTCACTCCACAAGGGCTGCATCTAACTATACTCTACAGCCTTTCTCAAAGGCATCCCTACCAGGGACATCCTAGAAGCTGCTACCTGGAGTTTTGTACTTGCTTTCACCAAGCATCATAATTTGCTAATTTTCTCTTAAATCTAGAGCTGGCTTTGTCACTGCAGTCTTGCAGGGCCTTATAGCTGGCCCTAATGCTATCTAAACTCCTCCCAACCATAGCTTTGGTAATCTACCCAAATGTAATGACTGCAACAGTGAAACACTAAACATAGTACAGTTGTGTAACACTTACCATAAATGTAGATGTCAGTGTATTCACTGTTGCAGTCCTTGTTACCCTCCCTCCAGCCCCCTAATTCTTTTGGCTATACCTCTACTTTCCTTTACTATGCTTAAGCCTTTTTGGTGTATTTGCTTTTTTGTTGGAGGTATATTTTTGTGCTTTTATGTTTAATTGCTTTCCATTGGGGGCACCTGACATCTGGGGCAAGAAACTGTAATGGCGTCTGCTGAATGTTTTATACCTATGACTACCTGATGTCGTGGAAGAAGGGACAGCATCCGACACAGGACCCAAGACTTTAAGGTTGACTGAGGGCAACCTGCAAGCAGATAATGTAATGACTGCAACAGTGAATACACTCCAACATCTACATTAATGGTAAGTGTACACAACTGTACTTTGGGTTTCCAGCTCTAAGGTCAGAAGTAGGGTACCACCACTACCATCTTGGAGGAGGTTTGGGGGATAGGGTCCCAAAAACTATAGCGGCTCTTTCCTAGGTTGAAAGATGCTTGCCTCCATAGAAGCTAGCAAAGCTTGCTTTGCAGCATAAAGGCAGATGCAACATTGCTTGTTTGTTTCCTCCCTAATGTTGAAGATTGTACTAAAACACAAAGTAACTTCTATAGTGAGCTGGCATTTGTAAAGATGCCCATCAGAAAACTGAGCAAGATCTATTGTGTCTGAAACTAATGGTGCCAGTATACATGTGTGGAAGATGCCATGCCCATTGTCTAGTGCAGTTGACCATTCCTGGTCATCTAACCGGACTCTTGTCCAGTCTGACCCTTTATCCACATGTAAACATAATTCTACTACTTTTTATCACTAGTAGAACACAAAAGCTGTTCCTCACTAAGGAAGTATTATTCCAAAAGCTCAAAGTTGGAATTCATTGAAGCATTTGAATGTTAATTCATGTTTTACTTTACAATTCAACCAAACATTTTTTTTGTCTGCTGAAGATGCATAATCCTTACACACACACACACACACACACACACACACACACACACACACACACACACACACACACACACACACACACACACACACACACACACACACAGTTTCTAATTCTTCTGTAAATGTATACCTTTTCTTGGCACACATTTGAATCCATGCTTTTGGCAGCAAATGCCACACGGGTCCTTGTTCTTCTGTGCTTGCTTCTGTACTTTATACAGCTTCTCATAACTTTACTCTCCTTATTACCTTTAGGAAGAGGCATTGACAATGCCTTCTAAATGTTCAAAATGGTGTACAATTTCCCTTTTTTGATTGCATTGTAGCCTCCATCCTCCTTGGTAAACACATTCTAGAACATTCCCACAAGGAAACTGTTGGTGAGACCGTCTTGTAAAGGTGCAAGAGAGCCCTAGAAAATGGGCTACAGATTTATTAGAACTAAATTCAGTTGGGTATACACTTCAGAGAAAGTCTGCTGCTGCTTGGTCACTGGTAAAGCAACAGTACTGCGTACTGGGAGAGGCAGCAAAGAGGGTACCAAGATGAAGTGGCTGGGAGGAATGGGTATATAGAGCTGTGATTGAAGGGAACTGAATTATTTTTGTTCAGTGTAAGCTTAGACATGAGGAAAATACCATTGGGGGAAAAGTTCACTGTAGCATGGAAGTTGTATATGATAACCAAAAGAGTTGGTTATATTCAAAAGGAGCAGGGTGGAGTAACAAAGCTCTAAAGAATGAGTAGATCGCAGCAGGTGATGGTCCGTGCCAGATGAGCAGGAGTTTTATTTGCGTACAAGGCCAGATTCATAAAGTTTAGTGTACCCTTTCTGACTGAATAGAAGGTACAAACATTTATGTAAACTGTTGGAATCCTGTGTGTGTGCATGTGCAGCTGTGTAACTTAAGTGCTTGTCTAGCTTCTTTCTAAAATCATGTCAGTAAAGCCCTACTTAGTTGGGTTTACCCTATTAAAACTAATGTTAATTTACATTTTTTGGATTTTAGCACAGCTATACAGCTTCTTTGCCATTTGAGCTACTGTGTAGTAAACCTAATATAAACTGGGACAGCCAATATTCAATTTTCTTGGAATAGCTTGGTGGACAGTTGACTTTAGTTTGTTTTTGTATCGTGCAAAAAGCACACAAGTTTTAAAGACTGGTAAACCACCTAGTAAAAGCAAGAAGTGGCTGTTTCCTAGTAAAAAGCATCCAGATGTGTATCTGGCCAAGGTGCCCATGAGCCCCTTCATGCGAGACATTTGCACTTGTCCAAGAGTGTAAGCAGTCTTGGCAAACTACATCTAGTGTACTAAAATAGCTTTGCGCTCACACCTATACATTGAATTTGTTATGATTTAACATGTGATAACCTTAACTTCACATCAATACCACATTTATTAATGAATTAATGTTTGTTTTAAAACTTTCAAAAGTTTCTCACACTGAAAGAAACTAACACAACTGCAACATTAGCAAAAACTATGCACTAATTTTGCACAGTATGTGTATAAAACCAAATATATGTGGAAAAGGCAGTGCATCCAGAGGTAAGTCTCCCATTTCCAGTGTGTAAAATGTCCTGGAAGTAGGTCCATTATGACTATTTGTGCTTGGTGTAGAATTACTAATCACCATAACTGTGGCTGTCAGATTTACTACCCCATGACTGCTGATAGCACAGATGACCACAGTATGACCACACATAATGGAGCCAATCAATTTAGCTAATACACCAAAATAATTTGGTGTAAATTGTATGCAACTTCACACTACCAAGCAGCATGATCCCACAGAAATGGTTTACTCTGCCCTTTTTTAGGTCATACTCCAGCTGGATCCAATTCCAGGAGCTTTTAACAGTGTTAAATATGTACATCCTTGGGAAGCCCTTTGTAGACCACAGTAATGTGCACCATTCAGCCTTGCAGGCATATTGTGCAAGGTGAAAGAATTCTCAAACTTCTTGATAAACCTGAGTCTTCAAGGTTTTTGTGAATCCTGCTATAGATGCAAGTCTATTTGTCCATGGCAGCTGTATGTGAAATTGGTTTGAGATCATGGTACTGCCACATGAGCAAGCATGCCCCGAGCTAAAATATTACATACATTTTGGGATATGAAGGCAGATGAAGCCATAATAACTTCCACTATTGGCTGTCCTGTACAATTTGGTATGAATAGGAGAGCTGCTTTCCCCACCTCTTTGCAAAGTTGTGTCCTAGGGCAACTGCCTTTACTCACCGTTCCCAGGAGTCAAAACTGGCTCGCCAAATAAGCAGATGAGTGCAAAAGTAGGGAACACTTTTTCTAAATCCCACTGAGACCATCTCCCTTCCAGTGGTAGTTAACATTGCACATGAACAATAAAGTAGAGCTGACCATACCTTCAATGTAAATTACAGCATTCTGTTTGACAACCTCACACACTCACCACAATAATAGATTAGAACCAAAAGTTAAGTTGTCCTCTACAAGGATTCCAAAGTCTCATCGTATTTGATACCATGTAGCCACTGTTGTCTGCAAAGTATATGGAGTTGCTACATGGTCATCTGTGGGGTCGAGCCATGACAGGGAGGTACTGTCTGTGTACAGCATCAGACCAGTTGTAGAATACCGCATTCTATAATGTACTGACATGCTATCTGATGCATCTTAATGTATAAAGATTCCTCAGAATGAAATTTAAAGGGCTCAAAGGCCTGAAAGACTGCAGCAGTGCTCTCCATTAGACCTGTACCTAAGGTGAAGACAGAAAATCAAACTACTGTGAATCTAAAGAGGCATTAGAATTCCCTTTTTTAAAGCACCTTTATTGAACGGTTACTTGTAACACAGGCAAACTTGCATTCCTATAAAAGTAATCCAACTATATAGTTAACATAACAAGCCTACTTTGCATATTACTATATGTCATATAATCTAAGCAACATTGCATAAACTATTCAATTCCTGCCTTTTTTTCTTAAAGGTGTTTTGGGTTTTTTTTTTTATTATTATTAAACCATCACTTACTACATGGGCAATCCTACATTTGTATAAATGAAACCAAACTAAGTTTGAAATTCTTTGCTTAGAATATCCCTCTTGTTTTGAAACATGGGTGAGTTTTACCTGTATAGCAGCTCCCAACTTGCAAGCTCCCTTTGTATTGGCCTGGTCTTCAGAGAAGTAGATTCCAAACTGGAGAGTACCCAGAGCCAAAACCCTATGGGACTCCGCTCGTGACTGGTCAGTCTGATTTGAGTTGGCTACTTTCACACTGTGGGCTCTCTGAGCCAGTTTGCAACCCACCTAGTGATATAGGGGTTTGATGCCTAGCTTGGTGAGTTTTTCTATGATTCCTGAGTGGGGAATGGTATCAAAGGCCTTGACCAGATAAAGGTAGGCTGTATTGAACCACCTTGCCTTCATCCACAGCTGTGGTGACTGACTCAAAGGAGGTTGACCAGGTTGAGCAGACATATCAACCCTTCACAAAACCAAACTGTGTGGGATCCGTAGTTTACAATTCCCTATATCCTTGTTTTAGTTCCATGATGCATTCCATAGCTTTGCACATCAGGCTCATCAGGCTAATGGGGAGATGGTTCTCAGGGTCTGTAGTCACTCCTTTGTGGAGGAGGATGACTGCAGCAGTGCACCATTCGGTAGGGACAACACCAGAGGGGAGGCGGTGACTGAACAGGGCACACAGATGAGGTGCCAATTCACTCTGTAGTTCATGTAGAACACTAGCCAGGGATATGTCAGGTCCCATAGAAGCTATATTCTTGGCCTTGGACAGTGCTGTTTTAATCTGTGCAGCAGTAATACTGGGTGCCTGGCAATCTACTGGCATTGTGATTGGTCCTGTGGGGGGGGTGGTAAAGTTGGCACTGAATCTGCCAGTATATTGGCAATATCTGTTGGCTCAGTATAGGAGGTACCATTGTGTAGTAGCTCAAAGCAAGTCTGTGTATTGCTGTGGAGGTTCTTTACATAAATCTAGAAGGCCTTGTGGTTGTCTTTACTATCTGCTGCAATTCTGTTTTCATAGCTAGCTTTAGAGGATTTGAGGGATCTCAACTTTTTGTTGAGGCTGATGAGGGAGTTTTCCAATCTTGGGGGCTTCCTTATTCCACATCAGTTTCCTCCTGTTGTAAAACGTATGGCAGGGGACCACTAGATTGGCCTTTTTTTTTTGGGAGGAGAGCGTCCTGGTTCCATTACGTATGGCGAGATCCATGCAATTGTGTACATGTTTGTACAGTGCATTGGTATAGGATTCTGTGGTCATGCAACTATTCTCCATTTGCATGGATGCTGTGAAGTTAGCCACCTCTCTTTAGGAGCCCAAAGTTAGCTTTGGAGGAGGAGTTTTTCATGGTGGTTACCTTTGCGGGGGGTGGGTGGGATGGGAGAATGTAGATTTCCAAGGTGATTAGTTTGTAGTTGGATCTAACCAGGGGGGAAGTTGACTATTGGTGTAGAGCACTGGTCGCCCATGTTAGTAATGACCAGGTCAAGATGTTGCTACCTCTAATGGGGGTAAGAACGAGCTTGTCCAGGGCATTGGAATTAATGAATTCCAAGAAATGTTGGGCAAGTGTAATTGGTACAAGAGTAGCTTTCCCAGTTAATGGAGGGGTAGTTGAAGTTGCCCAGTATGGGAGTGTTAGGTTGGACCCTAATATTCTCCAGGGTGCTTAGAAATGTGGAGTGTGAGTCTTGGGACATGGTTGGGACCTCTAGCAGGCTACAACCTGAATCGCTGTCTTACCCAATGTTGGCTGCACCTAAAGTGTGTCTGATGCGTTATGTTGGGCTACCAGTCTGGAGGTGTGTGCATCCTTTATGAATATGGAAACGCCACTACCTTTGGAGCTTCAGTCCAAGTTCTGGGGCCAAAAGGTGTGCAAGGAGTTGTAGCCTGGTAGTGCAGGGGTGCTTTCTGCTGCTTTGAACCAAGTTTATTGCAGCACAAATGTTGAAGTTCTCCATTTTAAGGAGTGATTCCAGTGAATGAATGCATTTTGTGATTGAGTTTAGCAGCATGACACTCAGGTTTGTAGCTGTTACAGTGGTAATTTGGTCTTTGGAAAATCACCTAAAAAAGGTACTATAGGTGTCGGAAGAGCCTTGGCCTGTATCCAGAAGCCCTGGGGTGACAGATGCAGGCCATCTCTGCCAAAGCATAGAAGTCAGTCAATCATGTTATCCCAGGTAGACAGATACTGGATCCCCTTAGAATGAGACCAGAAACTAATTGTTGAAGTCCCTTTCTGCTTGTACTGTGGTATTCTGGGTGATGGTAGGATCCTGCCTAGGCTACATAATCCAAGTGCTCTTCCATGTCTTATGTAGTCCAGGGAGGTACATCTCTGGTCATTCACACCCACATGTACAATGTCAAGAGAGTCATATTTGTACCTGTTGAGGGACCAGAGTAAGTGCGTTGTGGCAGATCCTGGCACCTGACAGGCAGCTGGCTGTTACTTCCTCCTTCTTCAACCTAGTGAGTGGGACAGTGTGCCTCACTATAGTCACCTATGACTAGGTGTGCTGAGTATGCTGTTCTGCCTTAGAGGCTTTGAGTGGCACACTGTTTAGGGGGGAGTGGAGTGGCACACTGTTTAGGGGGGAGTGGAGTGGCACACTGTTTAGGGGGGAGTGGAGTGGCACACTGTTTAGGGGGGAGTGGAGTGGCACACTGTTTAGGGGGGAGTGGAGTGGCACACTGTTTAGGGGGAGTGGAGATGGTGCATTTCTGCCTTGGAGGTCTTTGCTGTTTGGGTAGATTTTTTTGAAAGCCTCAAGAGTCTTTAGTGGATGGGGAAATAGAAATTTCACCCTGGGGATCACTCCAGTGGCTACTCAACAGAGGCACTGGGAACTAAGTTCAGGTGGCAAGATGCCAGGGTAATCCTATGGGCTAGGCTTGTAAAGGCTGCAGGGCCATTAGCCTAGTACACACCTATGAAACTAAAGTTTTTTTTATCCCCAACTTCATGCCTGTTTCTCCTTTTAATTTAAATTTAGCCCTTCAATCCGTACCTCCCAAAAAGGAATTGGATGATATGGGGTCTGGAGGTATCAAGACCCTGCATAGTCAAAATTTCTTTAGCTTTTTCACCAAACCTATGAACTTGACATCTTTTTAATACGTCATTGAATTCTTGAGGCTGCAGTCTTTTGGTATAATAAGTCTTTGATTTAGCTATATGGAATCTTCCTGTTTGATGATAAACTGTCTCTAGTTTATATATGTACACACACTAGAATATTCATATGTATAATGTTGCGACAGCATATCTGAATGTGCTGAGTGGGCCTAGTGAGAATGTAGAGAGCTTTCAGTGTTTTTTTCTGTTCCTAAACAGCATCTTGGTGGTTTTCAAACTTGGGTCTCCAAACACAGATGGAGAAATCTTGGTGCTGAACATGTAGGCAGGAAAAGATCAGTTTAGAAAAAAATGTCATTTAATGTCCAGAGACTGTTTTACCTTAAAATAATCCTTTCTTTAGTATGACACTTATGCTGTCCATTGGAGTAATTCATGTGTTCCAGTAAAGTGTTTATTTTCTAGGAGCTTGCAAATGTTCTGAAGAATGCGCTGTCTGGTAACCTTGAAACAGTAATTTTGGGCTTGATGAAGACTGTACCACAATATGATGCATCAGAGTTAAAGGCTTCCATGAAGGTAAGTGATATACAGTTAAGTCTGATCTTTGACTCTGTTATCTGATACTCTGAAAATATTTACAAAATGCAATTTACAACAGTCACATTCTTGGTATCGTGCATAAATTTGTAATTGTGTAATAAAAGAACTGACACAATGCACTTTTTGAAAATGCAACTGTCACACTATTATGTAATTCAGCTCATAACCTTTGTGAATAAAACCTTAATTTTGTGAATAAAACCTTAGAATACAGATGAAGTTTGTCTGAACAGACCTACAGACACCACCCTGCACTGAGCAAGCTGCCAGTGGTTTGATAGATGGCTCTTGTACCTTTTGAATCTCATTGACTGCTCCATCCCAGGACCCAGCAACCTGCAGAATACTTTGCATTGTACTTTATTTGCAAATGAAGGTGTGCGTGAACTGAAGGTGCTGTGCGACACTGCAATAACTCCCCACCCCAAATAACTTCAGCTATTCTCGTTATGGCCATATTTTTGGGCAAGGGCCTAGAAGTAATCTGTGCAAGGCAGAACCCAGCAAGGGGCAATGGCATGAACAGGAGCCTATTTAACAGTGGAGAAGATGGAAACTAGCATTGCTGAGGTGTAAGGGTGAAATCCTGCAACTGTTCCACAGTCTTAGTACATATTGACATTAGCACAGCAACGTCCATCCTTGCCTTCAGTTCCCAAAATGTTGTGGGTCCCTCCTGTTAGCTGTTGGCCTTGTTTTTTACTTAACCTGACATTTAATTATCCAGAACTTTGTATTTGGTCTCAAGTCATCATCATCTTTTGGCTGTTCCCGTTGGGGGTTGCCACAGCAGATCACCTGTTTCTATTTCTTCCTGTCCTCTGCATCTTGCTCTGTCACACCCACCATCTGCATATCCTCTCACCACATCCATAAACCTTGTCTTAGGCCTTCCTCTTTTCCTGTTACTTTCAGCCTTAGCATCTTTTTCCCAATATACTCAGCATCCCTCCTCAGCACATGTTCAAACCAATGTAATCGTGCCTCTCTGGCTTTGTCTCCAAACCTTCCAGCCTCTGCTGACCCTCTAATATACTCCTTCCTAATCCTGTCCACCCTAGTCACACCCAGTGCAAATCTTAACATCTTTTTCTGCCACATCAAGCTCAGACTCCTGCCTTTTTGTCAATGCCACTGTCTCCAACCCATATAACATAGCTGGTCTCACTACCCTCTTGTAGACATTCCCTTTCACTTTTTTGCAGGTACTCGTCTGTCACAAATCACTCCTGACACTCTTCTCCACTCACTCCATCCTGCCTGTACTCTCTTCTTCACCTCTCTTCCACACTCACTGTTACTCAACTATTGACCCCAAGTATTTAAACTCATCCACCTTCGCCACCTCCACTCCTTGCATCCTCACCATTTCTCATCCACACACATATATTCTGTCTTAGTCCTGCTGACCTTCATTCCTCTTCTCTCTAGAGCATATCTCCACCTCTCCAGGGTCTCCTCCACCTGTTCCCTAATCTCACTACAGATCACAATGTCATCTGCAAACATCATAGTCCAAGGGGTCTGATCTCGTCTGTCAACCTGTCCATCACCATTGCAAATAAGAAAGGGCTCAGAGCTGATCCTTTATGTAACCCCACCTCCACCTTAAACGCATCCATCACTCCCACCGCAGACCTCACCGCTGTCACACTACCCTCGTACATATCCTGTACCACTCTTACTTACTTTTCTGACACTCCTGACTTCCTCATACAATACCACAACTCCTCTAGGCACCCTGTCATATGCTTTCTCTGTCTACAAAAACACAAAGAAACTCTTTCTGATATTCTCTGTACTTCTCAAACACACTCAGAGCAAAGATCGCATCTGTAGTGCTCTTTCCCGGCATGAAACCATACTGCTGATCACTAATCACGTCCCTTCTTAACCTTGCTTCCACTACTCTTTCCCATAACTTCATGCTGTGACTGATCAATTTAATCCCTCTGTAGTTACTACAGCTCTGCACATCCATCACCCTTATTGGTCTCAAGTATGATTGCAAATTCAGATGGGATGTTTTAATTCACTGTTGCACATGGCTGCACACATTAATTTTGACAACTTTTCCTTTCTACCTAGTTTGTAACCAGTATGATATAATGCCTTTTTCAAGTTTTAAACCCTTCTCCAAGATGCCATCACTTTGCTTTTGGTTTTTCTGAGCTTGTAGTTGCTCTGTGTAAATCTCTGCATATTTTATTATGCTATTTAGGTTTCATTAGCTTACCTTTGCCATTTGTGTGTTTGTAGCAGTTTTTGAGTGAAGTTCCAGAATTCATGATGTAAAATTTTGAGTGAAGTTCCAGAATTCATGATGTAAAATTTAGACTTTTTCATCATCTCTAGCTTCTTGGTGATCTGTCTCAGAAACATCAGGTTGGTTCTGTTGCATCATAATCTGAATATCAACTGCTCCTCTCCCATCTTACTGCCCACACTTGTGAAGTTTCCTTTTGATGTTCGTGTTTCACTGTTGCAGTCATTACACTTGGGTTATCCGCCGGCAGGCTACCCGCAGTTGGCCCGAGTTCCAAAGTCTTGGTCCAGCGTCTGTTGCTGTTGCCTCTTCCCTGATGTCAGTGCACCAGGGGTATAAAAGATGCAACCGACGCCATTTTCTCCAGTCTTTCTTGCCAAGTGGTGCCCGAAGCAAAAGCAGTTCAAGTGCCAGTAGGCAGACTCCTAAGATTTTCGAAATTGAGTTTCAGAACCAAAGTCTTCAATAAGCTAAGTACCCCATTGGGGAAACTTTTTCTTGCTCCAGACCGATGTCAGTTGTATTTCTTGTGGGAAGCAAATGCCTCCTAAGGACTTTCCCTTACTGTATTCCTTGCCTAGGCCTTGACCACGACGTTAATAGTTGTTGGTTTTGTGCTAGATTCAACAAACGCACTATTAAACGTCAGTTTGATTTTGCTTTACTTTATTTTGGCCGAAGGTTTAATTACATAATGCCATTGGAACAACCGACGACTGGAATTTATAAAAAAGGCAAAAGGACAGGCATCCGAGGTCCAAAACTGATGAAGCCTCTTCTAGGCCAGTCGCTGGTTCTCGGTGAGGTGCTTTCGCAGCCCCTGACACCCGCTACCTCTGAGCCACACGTCGTATCAGACAGCCACATGGAGACACCAAGGCCTGTGGAAACTCGAGGTATTGGGCCTACGGAAACTATTCCCTCAGATGGGTCCGGAGCCGCTGAGCAGGCATCTGCTTCTGAGGGTGTTTTCAGACCTTCACAGCTTACAATTAAGGTCTCTGTAGCAGCCAAGGCAAAGTTAAAAACCCCATTAAAGACAAGGAAACAAGTACAGCAGTCTACTGAACAGTCATCCATGCCAAAGAAACAGATGCTTAAAATGGCCGAAGACCTAATTACTTTAATCTGGGGTTCCCATCCCCCTCCTGACAAAAGGCCTAGGCAAGACACTGACTGATTCCTCTGACCAGGTTTCTATTTACTCTGATTCTTCCTCTGATCAGGGATACTCTCCCTCCTTATGAGGATTATTCTTTTGGGAAAACCCTGCACACCATGAGGGAGCATTTCCATTGGGAGAGCCAGGATTATTCAGAATCCAAGAAAAGGCTCAAGACACTTTTTTTTATTGCCCCAGCACAGGCCCCTGGCTATTCCTCCTGTGCTTGATATTGTTTTCTCGAATCAAGTCTGACTCCTGATTCTTTACCCCCTGCACCAGTCAAGCCAGACTGGTACTTACAGGGTCCCTGACTCTCATAAATTTCTTTACAAAAACCCTGCTGCAGATCCAGAAACAATTTCTCAGGGCCCTAAAGGTGTTAAGGCTTCCACTGCTAAAAATCCTGTCCCCTCGGATAGGGATTCCAGAGCTCTGGACAGAGGGGGGAAAAAGTTTACACTTCTGCTACTTTAGCTGTAAGGGCTTTAAAGTGCCAGTTTCACATGCTTAAGTATCAACAGTATCCCATGTCATTTGAAACCATTTTCTGCTTTAACAAAGTCCTGATAGTAAGGAAATGCAGGATTTATTGCATGCAGCTGAACAAGTGGGAAAGCATACTTTACAATGTGGTTTTGATTCATTAGAGGCTTCTTGTAGAGCCACAGTTGCAGGCTCTGTTCGAAGGCATGCTTGGTTGAAAGAACAAAATTTACCTGACCATGTTAAAGTAAAATTATTGGATGCTCCACTACAGCATGATACTTTGCTTTATCCTCCATTTTCTTTAACACCTCTTCTGCCTTAACACTAAACAAAGTCAATGCATACAGTAAAGGATTTCTTACAAGTTCAACCACCTAGGTTTAGCAGAAACTGGCCTTCAAAAAATTGGTCCTTTCCGGTGTCAGGCCACAAAGAGGCAGATACAGACACCTAAAAGGCAGATCTCAGCCCCAAGGCTCCTACAGACCTAAACAATGGGGGTGCTTCAGCCCCCAAAGGAGGAGGAGAAGACAAATCACAACCTTATAGGAAACGGTCCCAATGACTTCCCTCTACAGATGCCAAGCACTTACCTTTTGGCAGCACCCCTAGGGGGAAAGCTAGCACTTTTCTCAAAATTGGCACATAATCACCCAGGACAAATGGGTACTGAATATTGTTTCTCAGGGTTACAGGTTCCACTTTCACACACTTCCAAAATCAAGAGGTATGCCGGACCTGCCACAAAACCAATGGGCAGAGGCACAAAAACAAATTGCTGCTCTCATGGATATGGGAGCTATTCAAAGAGTACCACAGCAAGAACAGGGGCAAGGATTTTACTCAGTACCCAGAAAGGACAAAGCCTGGAGACCAATACTGGACCTGTCAATCCTAAATACTTTCCTGGATGTTCCAAAATTCAAAATGATAACACTACAGCAGCTTCTACCCATGCTGGGCAAGAAGGCTTGGCTAGTTACTTTGGACCTCAAGGAGGCATACCTGCAATTGGCTAGTTACTTTGGACCTCAAGGAGGCATACCTGCATGTTCCACTCAGACAAACTTGCAGAAGATGCCTCAGATTCATAGCGGGCTCAGTGCATTACCAATTCTCTGCACTGCCCTTTGGCTTCTCTACTGCGCCCAGGGTCTTCACAAAATGCCTGGCACCAGTAATTGCATTTTGCAGACAAAGGAATTCAAATATATCCCTACTTGGACGACTGCCTTATTCAAGCAGAGAGCAAGGACATTCTACTAAAGCATCTGACGTTTGTAAAAAGATTAATAATTTGCCTAGGGTACACAGTAAACGAAAAATCAAAACTAGTGCCCTCTCAAGAGAATATTCCTGGGTGCAAGCTTAAATACAACTGCCCAGATGGCTTATCTCACGCCAGACAAAGGCAACTGACTCAATACTTTCAAATGATGGCAACAAAGACCCAGCTCCCTGCAAGAAAAATTCTGCAAGCCCTGGGCTTCATGGCGTCCTGCATTCTACTAATTCCATATGCAAGACTGCATATGAGGAAACTACAATGGTATCTAAAAAAAAGTGTTTGAACTCAACATTGTCACAGCCTGGAGACTCAACTTTAATTCCCTGCCTACAACAGTAGTTTTGATGGTGGCCCCAGGCCTGTCACCACAAGGGACAGCCTTTCACCTTACCCACAGCCAGGCAGAGAATAACAGATGCATCGGATTATGCCTGGGGGACACATGTCAGGAAAATGTATTCAGGGCACGTGGCCCAAGGAACCAAATGCATCTTCACATCAATCGGAAAGATGCTAGCTGTACAGAATGCCCTGACAGCTTTTCAAGGACCTACTACATCCAGGACAACTTCTAATAAAGACTGACAATACCACAGTTGTGGTACATAAACAAGCAAGGGGGCACCTTCTTACCCCTTATGCAGGCAAGCCATGACCTTGTGGAACACAGCACTAACCTATCGGGTACATCTGCAGGCACAGTTCCTGGCAGGAACAAAAAATACACTGGCAGACGAACTAAGCAGAAATCTCATGGACCCTCACGAATGGAAACTAAATCCACAGGTGTTCATGATAACAAGGAAATGGGGACGCCCAGACCTAGATCTTTTTGCTTCCCCTCACAATTGCCAATTACAGAAATTCTGCCCAAGAACTTGTCACTATCAAGTATGGAAAGTGGATGCTCTATCATTCAGCTGGAAAGCTCTGACAGTCTATGCCTTGCCTCCAATGCCTCTTCTTACCAAGGTGCTCCTAAATGTCAGACGAAATGCCAAAAATGATCCTGATTGCCCCAGACTGGCCACGCCAGCACTGGTACCCAATTCTAAAGAGCTTGTCTCTGGGCCCAGCTTGGCCTTTACCTCAAATTCCACATCTACTGACAACAAAACAATCAGATTCTGCACAGTCAACTCAGAACCTTAAATCTGGTAGCATGGCAGATAATGTAGCCACTCAGACTGCACCTCTCTAAATCTGTTGTGGATGTCATTTTAGAAGCCAGGAGGCCCAGCACTAGGAAATCTTATGCAGAAAAATGGAAGAGATTCTGTGCATGGAACCAGGCAGAAGGGCTCGACCCACTTGTTCCAAATATACCTCAGATTTTACAATGCCTAACTGAGATGCTGGACAAAGGCCTATCTTTCTCATCCAATTAAAATCCATGCCTCTGCCATTTCAGCTCATTACAATACGGAACCTCCTATTTTTTCTGAGACAGTACCTCAGAGGGGCAAAAAACGTAAGACCCCCAAGGAGAGCATCAGTACCAACTTGGGATCTCAAAAACTCACACTGCCTCCTTTTGAATCAGTCAGCACAGCTGATATTCTTATGGAAAACTGTTCTGCTCCTAGCAATAATTTCAGCAAGAAGAGTATCAGAGTTACAGCCATTAATGGCTGTGGAACCTTTCATTTTTCACCAGGACAGGGTTTCTCTCCGGACAAACCCAACATTCATGCCAAAAGTAGTTTCCAATGTGGCCCTGAACCAAGCCATTCATTTACCAACTTTCTACCCAAATCCCCAGAAAAAGGGGAGAGACTTCTGCACGCTTTGGGTATACACAGACCACTACAATTCTACTTGGACAAAACAAAAGCTTTCAGAAAAACTGAGCAACTGTTTGTAGCCTATGCTGCAGGAGGCTGCAGGATCACAAGGAAGACCTATCACAAAGCATCCAATTTCAAAATGGATAGGACACTGCATCCGCTTCTGTTATGGACAACATGGCAAGTCAGTGCCTAAGGTCATTAGGCCACATTCTACCAGAGCAACAGCCACTTCAGCAGCCTTTCTCAGAGGAGTACCAACCATAGACATTTTAGAAGCTGCCACCTGGAGCTCAGTGCACACTTTCACCAAGCACTACCACTCTACTCAAAATCCAGAGCAGGCTTTGCCACTACCGTCCTGCAGGGCCTGGTAGCCTCTCCAAATCCAATCTAGGCCCAGCCGCCTTTGGGATTCAACCCAAGTGTAATGACTGCAACAGTGAAACATGAACCTAGTACAGTTGTGTACCTACCATAAATGTAGATGTTAGTGTATTTACTGTTGCAGTCCAGGTTACCCACCCACCTTCCCCCTGTTCATTGCTGGGACTTCTCTGTACTTCTCAACTCTATACAACCTATGTGGTGTATTTGCTTGTAGATGAAGGAAATGTTTATATTAGTACATGCGTGCTTTTTGGCATAATTTTATTTTTCCAGCCTTCCTATCTGGGGGCACCTGACATCTGGGGAAAGAAAAACTGAAGAGAATTGAGTCTGTTGCATACCCCTGGCACACTGACGTCGGGGAAGAGGCGACTGCAACAGACACCGGACCAAGACTTTGGAACTCTGGCTGACTGCGAGTAGCCTGCTGGTGGATAACCCAAGTGTAATGACTGCAACAGTGAATACACTCTTAACATCTACACTTATGGTAGGTACACAACTGTACTTTCTTGTGCACTGGCAATTGGAATGTTCATCCTCCAGTTATGTCCGTATTGGTGAGTACCCTCTGAAGCAATTACTCCCCTAACTCTTAACATCCCGATCATAACTGCTGTTAATAAATATAAGCACACATCTCCTTCCTATAAGGAAAAAAAAAACAATGCACCACAGGGAAAAAGCTGCTGGATGAGAATCTAAAATTCAGGAAGAACCATGCTTTAACATACATGGTCTTATTTGAATGTTTTCAGAGTAATCCAGCATTTAATAACAAAAAAACCTCTTTACTTAAAATCTAGAGGAGTCCTTTTGCCCTTAAAAGAGCTTTGTCTGATGTAAATCACATTTACATGACATGGTATTTCTCTACTTTAACATGGAGATCACTGATTAACTTGAGCTGGGGTCATGTCCTAGGCTCTCACACCTGTTCTGCATATCTACACCTATTGGTAGCTAATAGGTGTATGTGCTATATTCCTGTTCTGTGTGGCTAGTGCCCAATACAAACTGTTTATAAATCTTGTTCTAAGGCTATGTACAACTGTTATCACATCAGATACAGTGCTGCACTAAGTAGGTGCTAACTAAGTAGGTGCCATTTGCCATTTTTAGATGAGGCAACAAGTACTACAAAATATGACCAGTCAAATTTAAAATTCTTAAATGTTATACAAAGTGAATTGATCTGTGTTAAAGCAGGTAAATACTGCATATAAGAGCAAAAGCACACTTTTCAGTATGTAATAGGTCTGTGTCATACTGAAAACTCTTTTCATTGAAACTTGTATGGGCCAACCCATTTCACCAGAAAGTCACTACACTGAACCTTCTCCACAAGAAATATAAAAATATCTTTTCCCCCTGGACTGCCGACACAGGCACATAGAGCTCCATGACTGCACATCCATGGAGTTTAAAAAAAAAAAAAAAAAAAAAAAAAGCCTGTGCTAAAGAGCAAACCAAGACTTCTACATATCTAGGGTCTATATTAGAAGCACGCAAACGCTCACATGAGCGAAAATGCAGGTAATCAAAAGTGTGTTTGCGGGGTAGTGTTAGTGATGAGTGGGATATTTGCCCTTTCCTCACTGTAGTGCAACCTCTGAGTTGGAATATATAGTTAGCAGGGGGTGTGGGGGGCGCAGCTCCCCATAATAGCAACTTCGATCACTGGCATTTTCGCTCATGTGAACATTCGCGGTTTAGGGTTTTTGTGCTTCTAATATATACCCCATGACTGACCATCGCAATTCAGTGTGCTAGAATATCTTCACTTATAACCCCATGTGATAAGAATTACACCATTGCATACTTTCTATAGACTGTTACGCTTTTCATATGGGTCCTTGTTTTCACTGAAAACAAATATGGTATTAAATGTTTTTCTTATCTAACAAAAACAAACTACCCTATGAGGGTTTGCCCTTTTCCCCACTGTAGACTGTAGTGCAATCTCCAAGTTGGTACATGGTGTTTTGTAGTGGTGGTTGTAGTTTTTTTATATGTTTTCAACAACAACATTTTGAGAGTTACATTTTTCTTGTAAATTGAATAGAAATGTTTTGAGAAGCAAATTGTCCATCACAATATCAAGGTATGAAAAACTATAGGCAGATTGTATTTTAATCCAGCAGATAAAGGGGGTGCAGTAGTCCAGTCCCAAACAACCATGTATTGTACTGTAGCCGAGAATTAATCTGACCACTGCTTTATCAGATGTATATAGGTCTTGCTCAATAACCAAGTTGCAAAAATTTGTCTATTTCAAGTTTAAAGCTTTGAAGAAGGAATCCTCTCCAAGGAGATGTTTATCATCTGGCTGTACAGGACCTGGCCAAACCAATATTTTTGTTACCCAAGCTCCATAAGGATTTTTGGCAGCTGCCGGGTAGACCTATTGTTTCTGAGATTTATTGATGGAATAATTGTCAGGTTTGTCTTCCCCCATATTTGAAACCTTTATTGGGGTTAGTACGTTCTTCAGGACACTTGTTTATCATATGGGAGATTCAACGAAGGGTTGGTATTTGTGTACTCTTGAGATGTCTGTTCCTTGTACTAATATTCCCCATTGGACAGCCCTCTTAGCCATAGAATATTGGCTCACTTGGGTCTCTCTAGTCCTGGAAGTCCTGGATTCAGTACATTCGTACAGTGCCTTGTGGAGCATGTGTTTAAAAAAAAAAAAAAAAAAAAAATTTTAGTTAAGGATGAATGTTTTTTCAGAATTTAAAGGCACTAGTATAGGGGCATCATTTGCCCCCATTTATGCAGATTTATTTGTGGGTTATATTGAACAGCAGATAATCTACGATACTTGTAACCTTTTTGAATCGATGGGTATCTGGAGAAATCTTTTGACTGTTTGCTTGTTGAGATCAGATCTTGCTTATTTGCAGCAAATTGTAAGAGTATTTGAGAATGAATGGGGAGTTCATTGTACAGTTAATCTTCACTCTACACTGAACATTTTTGGATGTTCAGGTTACAGTTCAGGAGAATGGTACCAAGGCTAGTACTATGTTTAGGAAGTATCCCCAATTTAATACACTATATTACATGCCACTAGTCATCCCAAGTCTACAGTAAAAATATTCCCAAGTCAGTTTTAGAATTCTTGGTCGTTGCTTTTTTAGACGAGAACTGGAAGAATGTGAAATGGGATTTCATTCAAATGTTTTGTGATTGTAGGGATCTATGTGAAGATGTTATGGGTTATGTTAACATGTATTAGGTATGTGGAAAGACAACATCCACTTAAATATAATGTAAAAATGAAACTCACACAACCACTTAGATTCCCAACAAGTCTTGAATATGTGGATGTTCATAGTGTTACACTGCTGCAGTCGTCACACTTGGGTTATCCTGCCGTCAGGTGGTCCCGCAGTCGGCCAGAGTTCCAAAGTCTTGGTCCGGCTTCTGTTGCTGTCGCTTCTTCCCTGACATCAGTGCACCAGGGGTATACAAGATGCAGCCAATGCCATTTTCTTCAGTCTGTCTTGCCGCGCGGTGCCCGATGCAAAAGCAGTTCGCAAGTGCCGGTCGGCCGACTCCTGAGATTTTCATTCCGAATCCAGAACAGAAGTCTTTTACAAAGCTAAGTACCCCGTTGGGGAAACTTTTTCTTGCCTCAGACCAACTTTTTCTTGCCTCAGACCGATGTCAGTAAAAGTTAATAATTGTAAGTTAATAATTGTATTTCTTGTGGGAAGTAAATACCTCCTAAGGATTTCCATTCCTATTGTATCCCATGCCTAGGCCCAGACCATGACGTCACTGGTTGTCTGTTTTGTACTAGGTTTAACAAGCGCACTATTAAACATCTGTTTGATTTTGCCCAACATTATTTTGGCAGAAAATTCAATTACACCATGCCGTCGAACAACCAATGACCGGAATACACAAAAAGTGCAAAGACAAGGACAGGCATCCAAGGCCCAAAACTGACTACGAAGCCTCTTCTAGGCCAGTCGCTGGTTCTCTGGTTTTCAGCGAGGTGTCTTCGCAGCCCCTGACAACCGCTTGGAACCACAGGCTACCTCTGACTCCCACATGGAGATGGCTGGGCCTTCGGATACACCAGACTTGAGACCTACCGAGACTAACCCTTCAGAGTGCTCCAGAGTAGCTGAACAACCCACAGCTTGAGGGTGTTTTCAGGCCTACTCAGTTAACCATTAAATCTTCTGCTAAATCTAAAAGAAAACTTCAGCATTCACCAGGACAGGCCTCCATGCCTAAGAAGCAGATGCTCAAAATGGCCGAAGGCCTAATTACTCTGATCAGGGGGTCCCACCCTCCTGATAAAAGGCCTAGACAGGATGTGACTGACTCATCTGACCAGGTGTCCATCTCCTCAGATTCATCCTCAGACCAAGGATACTCTTTACCCCCTTATGAGGATTCTGATGCTGAGGAATCCATTTCTTCAGCCTCCCCACCAGAGGACAACTCCTTTGGGCAAACCTTGCATACCATACGGGAGCATTTCCATTGGGAGGGCCAGGATTACTCAATCCAGGAAAAGGCTCGGAGATTTCCTTTTATTACCTCAACACAGACCCCTTGCTATTCTGCCAGTGTTAGATATTGTGAATTATGTGTATGCTGAATCCAGCTTAAATCCTGATTCTTTACCTCCAGCTCCAGTTAAGCCAGATAGATATTAGAGTCCCTGACTCTCACAAATTCCTTTATAAAAGCCCTGTTGCTGAACTTGAAACTATTTCCCAGGGTCCCAAAGGGGTAAAGGCCTCTACAGCAAAAAATCCAGTCCCCTCTGACAGATTCCAGGGCATTAGACAGATGGGGAAAGAAAGTACACACATCTGCAACTTTAGCAATGAGAGAACTAAATTGCCAGCTTCACATGCTTAAATATCAGCAATATTTGTCTCAGTTGAAACAAAAAATGCTTTCAAATTCAGATCTTCCTAACTATAAGGAAATGCAGGATTTATTGCATGCAGCTGAACAAGTGGGGAAAACATACTTTGCAATGTGGTTTTGATTCCTTAGAGGCCTCCTGTAGAGCAACAGTTACAGGGTCCGTCATTAGAAGACATGATTGGTTAAAAGAACAGACCTTACCAGATCATGTTAAAGCAAAATTATTGGATACACCTTTACAGCAGGATGTTTTATTTGGAGTTAAGGCAGAAGAGGTATTAAAGAAAATGGAGGATAAAGCAAAATCTATACAAACAGTGAAGGATTTCTTACAGGTTCAGCTGCCTCGATTTAGCAGAAATTGGCCAACAAAGAATTGGTCCTTTCCAGTTTCAGACTGGCCTCAAAGGGGCAGATACAGATGTCCCAAGAGGCAGAGGTGAAACGCAAGGTACTTAACGGCCTCGACAATGGGGTGCTTCAACCCAGAAAGAAGGGGAAGACAGGCCTCAACCTTATAAAAAGCAGACCCAATGACTTACCACTACAGCTGCCAAACATCTCTTGGCAGCCCCCTTGGGGGGAAAACTGGCACTTTTCAGTCGCAATTGGCAAATAATCACCCAAGACAAATGGATTCTCAATATTGTCTCAAGGTTACAGGTTCCACTTTCACACTCTGCCAATGTTAAAAGGAATGCCAAATCTGCCACCAAATCAATGGGCAGAGGCTCAAATGCAAATTACAGCACTCATGGACATGAGGGCTATTTAAAAGGTACCAAGACAGGAGCAAGGACAAGGATTTTACTCAAGACTTTCTGGTTCCCAGAAAGGACACAGCCTGGAGGCCCATTCTGGATATTTCTTCTCTAAACACTTACCTGGATGTTCCAAAATTCAAAATTTTACTACAGCAGCTTCTTCCCATGCTGGGCAAGAAAGCTTGGCTCATAACATTGGACCTCAAGGAGGCATACCTGCATGTCCCAATCAGACAAAATTGCAGAAGATAGCAGGTTCAATGCACTACCAATTCTCTGCACTGTCCTTTGGCTTATCTACTGCACCCGGTGTCTTTACAAATTGCCTGACACCAGTAACTGCATTTTGCAGACAAAAAGGAATTCAAATATATCCCTACTTGGACGACTGCCTTATTCAAGCAGAGAGCAAGGACATTCTACTAAAGTATCTGGTGTTTGTAAAAAGATTACTAATTTGCCTAGGGCACACGGTAAATGAAAAGAAATCAAAACTAGTGCCCTCAAAATATTCCTGGGTGCAAGCTTAAATGCAACTTCCCAGATGGGTTATCTCACGCCAGACAAAGGCAACTGACTCATTACTTTCAAATGATGGCAACAAAAACCCAGCTCCCTGCAAGAAAAATTCTGCAGGCCCTGGGCTTCATTGCGTCCTGCATTCTACTAATTCCATATGCAAGACTGCATATGAGGAAACTACAATGGTATCAAGTGTTTGTTTGGACTCAACATTGTCACAGCCTGGAGACCATCATAACTTTAATTCCCTGCCTACAACAGGAGTTTCGATGGTGGTCCCAGGCCTGTCCACCACAACAAGGGACAGCCTTTCACCTTACCCACAGCCAGGCAAACAATAACAACGGATGCATCTGATTACACCTGGGGAGCACATATGGCAGGAAAATGTATTCAGGGCACATGGCCCAAGGAACAAATGCATCTTCACATCAATCGGAAAGATGCTAGCTGTGACCGCTTTCAAGGACCTACTACATCCAGGACAACTACTAATAAAGACTGGCAATACCACAGTTATGTGGTGCATAAACAAGCAAGGGGGCACACATTCCTACCCCCTATGCAGGCAAGCTATGACTTTGTGGAACACAGCACTGCCATATCAAGTACATCTGCAGGCACAATTCCTGCCAGGAACAAAAAATACACTGGCAGATGAACTAAGCAGAAATCTCATGGACCCTCATAAATGGAAACTAAATCCACAGGTGTTCAGCATAACAAGGAAATGGGGACACCCAGACATAAATCTTTTTGCCTCCCCTCACAATTGACAACTACAGAAATTCTGCACAAGAACTTATCACTCAAGCATGGAAAGTGGATGTTCTATCATTCAGCTGGAAACCCCCAATGCCTCTTCTTACCAAGGTGCTCCTAAAAGTCAGACAAAGGCCAAGAATGATCCTGATTGCCCCAGACTGGCCACGCCAGCACTGGTACCCAATCCTAAAGAGCTTGTCTGAAGGCCCAGCTTGGCCTTTACCTGAAATTCCTCATCTTCTGACTCAACAAAACAATCGGATTCTGCACAGTCAACTCGGAACCTTAAATCTGGCAGCATGGCAGATAATGTAGCCACTCAGACTGCACCTCTCAAGTTGTTATGGATGTCATTTTAGAAGCCAGGAAGCCCAGCACTAGGAAATCTTATGCAGAAAAATGGAAGAGATTCTGTGCTTGGAACCAGGCACAAGGGCTCGAACCACTTGTTCCAAATATACCTCAGATTTTGCAATACCTAACTGAGATGCTGGACAAAGGCCTATCTTTCTCATCCATTAAAATCCATGCCTCTGCCATTTCAGCTCATTACAATACAGAACCTCCTATTTTTTCACATCCTCTACTAAAACAGTACCTCAGAGGGACAAAAAACATAAGACCCTCAAGGAGAGCACCAGTACCAACTTGGGATCTCAATTTTGTTTTAAAAAAAACTCACACTGCCTCCTTTTGAACCAGCCAGCACAGCTGATATAAAATTCTTATGTAAAACTTCTCTGCTCCTAGCAATAACTTCAGCAAGAAGAGTCTTACAGGCATTAATGGCTGTGGAACCTTTCATCATTTTTCACCAGGACAGGGATTCTCTCAGGACAAACCCAACATTCATGCCAAAAGTAGTTTCCAATGTGGCCCTGAACCAAACCATTAATTTACCTACTTTCTACCCAAATCCCCAGAATAAAGGGGGGACTTCTGCATGCTTTGGATATACACAGACGGCTACAATTCTACTTGGACAAAACAAAAGCTTTCAGAAAAACTGAGCAACTGTTTGTAGCCTATGCTGCAGGATCAGAGGAAAAATGTATCACAAAGCAGACAGTTTCAAAATGGATAGCACACTGCATCCGCTTCTGTTATGCACAACATGGCAAATCAGTGCCTAAGGACATTAGGCCACATTCTACCAGAGCAGCAGCCACTTCAGCAGCCTTTCTCAAAGGAGTACCAACCAAATACATTTTTAGAAGCTGCAACCTGGAGCTTGGTGCACACTTTCACCAAACACTACCACTTACCCCTCTACTCTAAATCCCGTGCAGGCTTTGTCACTGCAGTCCTGCAGGGCCTGGTAGCCTCTCCAAATCCAATTTAGACCCAGCCTCAGCTTTGGGATTCAACCCAAGTGTAATGACTGCAACAGTGAAACACTATGAACATAGTACAGTTGTGTACCTACCATAAATGTAGATGTTTGAGTGTATTCACTGTTGCAGTCCAGGTTACCCACCCACCATCCCCCTTTTCATTGCTGGGACTTTTCTGTACTTAACTCTATACAACCTATGTGGTGTATTTGCTTGTAGATGAAGGAAATGTTTATATTGGTACATGCATGCTTTTTGGAATAATTTTATTTTTCAGCCTTCCTGTCTGGGGGCACCTGACATCTGGGGCAAGAAAAACTGAAGAAAATGGCGTCTGTTGCATTTTTTATACCCCTGGCACACTGACATCAGGGAAGAGGTGACTGCAACAGACGCCGGACCAAGACTTTGGAACTCTGCCCAACTGCGGGTAGCCTGCCAGCAGGATAACCCAAGTGTAATGACTGCAACAGTTGAATACACACTCTAACATCTACATTTATGGTAGGTACACAACTGTACTTTTTGTGTTTTTCTAAAGTTTGCCTTTGGAAAGCTGAATTATGACAATTTTATTTTAATTGACTGCATTTTATTTTTTCTTTTCTAATGTTTTAGGGTAATTATGACAATTTTATTTTAATTGACTGCATTTTATTTTTTCTTTTCTAATGTTTTAGGGTCTGGGAACAGATGAGGATACGCTGATTGAAATTGTATGCTCTCGAACGAATGATGAATTGCGGGAAATCAATCAAGCTTATAAAGAGAGTATGTTCTTCAAAGTGGAAAAAGCATGCTGGTTTTACAATTGCTGATTTTTACTTTTGCTGATGCTTCGTCTTTATCATAATTGGCTATATTGTACATCAGTGACATTAGACTAGTGTTAAAAGTCCAGAGGAAGGTATATACTAGACACCTTGTCTAGACCAAATATGCAATTGATCTTGCACTCAACATACTTCAGTCGGTACTTTTTTTTTTTTTTTTTTACTCCTAAAGAAAAATCAGACAATTTAAACCTATGAAGGAGCTCTGTGAATGTTTACTAATAGTGGGTAAGAATACATTGGGATTAAACTTGAGGTATTAAAGTCAAAGCTAGAAGTGTAGTTTTCAGGTCAGTCAGTCCTGTACCACAGTTTGTACTACCAAAGACCTTGGAACCTTAAAGGCTAGCCTTTTCGTTTTGGCTTGAAGTAGAAAGTACAAAAATATTTAGCATTGAAGGAGAACACTTTGTGAGTGATCCTCTAACCCATATAGCTGAAATGAGTTTCACTGAATTGGGGTCGATTTAGGTGTTCACTGAAATGGCATTTCAGCGAACTAATATAAACCCTGTGAATCAAGCCAATAATCCTGGCATAGAAGGTGTTTAATTTCTATAAACTTACCTTTAGAGGTTTGAGGCTGATGCCACCTTGCATCACTTGCTGTTTTGTTTTCAAAGAGTTAGTGTCTATAGTTTAAATGGGAACAAGTTTATTTGCACTTTATTTTGATAAACCTGATTTGTTAAGGATAAGGATTTTTCCACACTTCTGGGTACAGTTTTTCACCTTGTATCCTAGTTACAAAACAACTTTTAAATAGAATTAACTGTAGCACACTGAAATATACAAAATGTATAACTTGAATGTGTATTTTCCTTTCTAGTGTACAAAACTGAACTAGAAAAGGATATAGTCTCTGACACATCAGGTGATTTCCGCAAATTGCTTGTTGCCTTGGCAAAGGTAAGTATTTTTTTCATTGTTTTGTATAACTATTTGGCAAAGTAGTAAGAGGGAGGAGGAAGGAAACTTAGAATCCAGATGAGCATGTATTTAACCAAAGTACTTAGACTAGTGGGTCTTGTAAGTAATGCAGGATGACAGCGTTCTAGCAAGACAGACTGCTGAAGCAATGTTAAAATATTCAGTAGTCCAACAATGTTACTTCCACATAGTCAAACAAATGTCAGCACTGTTGTGTACTTCTGTTTTATAGTGGTACCTTTTTATTTTCTGAAGAAATTAGCTGTACAGCTCTGTAGTGGGCAAGTATGGGCTCAAACCTGCTGCCTCATGAGGCTTGTGTTTTGTTTATCTGGTTCAGTTTGTAGTTTTTATATGTCCTTGATAGTAAGTGAGCCAGGTTATTTCCATGAGTTTGCCTTTTAGATTATAGTAACATATGGATTTGTTTGCATTCTCGTTTTACTTTTTGAAAAGATGCAAAATTTAAGATGCTTTGCTAGTCTAAGCAAACAGGATTGAATATGGTTAACAATTTCTGCTACACTCCATTTCCTAGTGTTAATCCTGTTCTCTCTTTAGATAGTGATAGCAGTTAGGACTTGGTGCCACAAAAGGCCCAGTGCCTGGCCTGACTTCCAGAGCTTTGCAGTGTTCTCAGTCTACAGCAGGTGGACACTCTCTCTCTACCACTCTCTTCCTCATCTTTGTGATTAAGAGACTCCACCTACACCATCTTTAGTTCCTTGTCACCACTGTATGAGAATAAATAGACGGTCATATTAACTCATATCTGTCTGTTTCATCTCTTCCAGATTTACAGATAAGTACCAGAGGTGCAGTGGTAGTGTTGTTGCCTCACAGCAAGAAGTTCTCCTGTTCGATTCTCTGCTGGAGTGCGGGGAGTGCCTTCTGTGTTGAGTCCGCATGTCCTCCTCGCGGTTGGGTGGGCATTCGAAAGACATGCGTAAATGGGCATGCCTTCATTGAAGGCTGAACGTTGCTGGCACCACGGCGTTTGTGAAAAATTTGCCAGTCGTTAGCAGACCGGAGTTCCGCTGTGGCGACCCCTAACCGGGAAAAGCCAAAAGACCAACAACCAGTACCCCATGGGGAGGGGGGAACTCTTGGACTCATCTCTGTAAGTCTCTCCCCTACCAGGTACAATAGAAATTCTGTCCAAGAGATGGCCCTCCCACTGGAAGAGAGACAAAGTTAAGCAGACAAAAGAGAAGTCGTATCCCCAAGAGAACTAGGATTCAAAAGTTCTTTACTTCAGATCACATCTGCCTTCACAAGCCATACCCTCAAAAGATGGGACTTAGGCATACCTGTAAGAGTGAAAGTCTTGCTTGGAACAGCTGAATCCTAGCACAAGAATGTAGATTCCATTTTGGAAGACCAGAATTCCCAAGCATTCTGCCGGTACTCTACAAAGACATTTGGTCAAATTCCTGTTACAAAAAGGCCATGCTTCGAAGGCATTCCACCATTACTCATGGAAACTATGCTTTAATACATGTTGGATCTTTGGCAGGGATCGATAGATGCCCAAAACAGGGAATGGGCATAAAGACTGTTTTCAATGATCTCCCTTAAGCCTTCATGGTTACATTGGAAATTATATTCTGATCTCCACATACCTGTAAAGAGGACACCTGGGCAGTTTTTCTGATTTTGAAGCAAGGCATGCTTACTTCCAGTTTGTTTCCTTATCTCTATCTGCTGTACCCAGGGTGTTCAGAGTTGGGTTCATTAATTGTCTTCTGCAGAACCAGCTGCATTCTGAGGTACCCGTAAGTGGAATTATTTCAGAAATCGGTCCTAGCAAAGACTGAGACAGTGATTTTGTAATTACCCTAACCAGTTTCTAAAATGTAGTTCTTTCTGAACCTACCAAAATCCCTATTACCCAACAGACTACTACTACTACTATTCCTGGGAGCCCCACTGGACACTAGAAACCAGAGGATTTCTCCCCTTGGTAAAGGGGCTTTTCCTGACCAAATATTTCAGCCCTAAAGCACAGCAAAGTCTGATTTACTGCAAGCCAATTTTTCAGGACACTTTTTGCATTCGCAGTTCTGATTTGTCCTCTTGGCATAGCTTCACATGTGGAAGTCCAGTGGTACCAAAGAATCAATCATATGGTATCAATGTGCCCAGTCCCTGCAGTGCCCCATTCCAACTTTCATTATCCTGCATCAAGAAAGTTCTTATGGTGGTTGGATACAACAGATAAACTTCATCTCTTTGCTTTTTAGAAGACAATTTGAGCATAACAGAGGTGGAGCCACAAGAGTGGCTGCAGGATATGTATGTACGTATGGACTTATAGGTGGACATATTCCCAGAAATCTGAAAGCTCAGATTTTATACCAAGAGATCAGCTGAAAGGTTCTGGACAACAGATGCCTTTAAGATAAGCTGTATATGCCAGTTTCTATATGCTTTTTCTCCAGGCTCTCTTCTCTTTAAGGGCAGTACAGAAGATGGATAGGTAAACTAGTATTCGTACAGCTCCCTTTTGGCAAAGTCCACTGGCTTTCCCTCCAGAGTATGGTAGAGGATGCATTACTGCTCCCTTGACATGCAATCTTGATCCGAAACAAGGAGTCACTTGTACACCCCAACCCTAAAGAACCTAATGTTAATGGGTTTGGAAGATCTACCTCTGATGGGTACTTGCTTTCTGGCAAAATGGAAAAGACTATCCCTTTGGTACAAAAGGAGGGTCTGGACCATAATCTGGCTTCTGTGTCCATGATCTTAGAGCACATGAGACCTTTTTGAAAATAGGATTTTTGTGCCTCTGAAGGTGAATGAATGTGTTGGCCATTTTCTGTTTTGAGCCCTTCTTATTATTATTTGCTATAACAAAAAAGTCTTGCATTCTTTTAGGCCAACCAAGAAAAGTTCTACCATTGAACCTCACTTTTTGCTATACCAAATCTACTGCCCAGTGAGAGAGCTTGTATCACAACCATTGAGTGGCTGAAGTTTTGGAACTCTGAAAACTTAGTTTCCTCACTGTAGTGCAATCTCAAAGTTGGTATATTTAAGTGGCAGGAGGTGCAGGGGGGCTTGCTCCCCTACAAAAAAAAGTACAGGCAGGTTTTGTTGTCTTTATTGTTTCAAGGTTCCAAAACTTTGGACATATGGTCTCTGCCATATGGTCTTAAAAGTTTTGGAACTTCAAGCTATTGATAGGGATCCATTAGAACAGTATCTGAATTGCAGGCACTCTAATGGCAAACAATCCTTTCTTATTTTCAACTTGTGCATAGTTTGAACAAGTACCATATATATCCCCAATGGGTGAGACTGCATTAAATGTAAATCCGGTCATTCATTGGGGGGGGGGGTGTAATAAAACACTGCACCCAACACATGCACCTTCACTGAGGCACAAGAATCCTATTTTCAAAAGGTCTCGCATTGCATAGACAACAGTGCGTTAACCTTGTGTGTACAAACCTAGCCACTGATTGCTGAGATTGGAGTTGAAGAGCTCCTACTACTCTTAGTTCAAGTAGTGTGAACACCTCTGTGGTGGAAATGCATGATTTCAAGTTTATTATGGCCTTCTGTCTGGCACCCAGCAGCACTGAAATTGGTCAACACCACAGTACTGTGGTACATATGCAGGTGGCACCAATTCATACCATTTTTCTAGGCCAGCAGTGATAGAAATTGGTACTAGATATCTATGCAGTCAATGGCAATGACTGCTCCGGGTAAGAGTATTATTGGGTCTTCTCATTCCTCAGCTGCAAAGCTTTGAAAAAGAAGGGAGGGCAGAACAATTTCATACTGGTGACTACTCTTTGAGGGCAACATCATTTTGTCTGAGGTTATTCAGCTTAGTAAGAGGAACCACTGCAGCTTCTACAGTCCTGAACTTTCTTACCCAGGTGAATGAGCCAAGGCTAGCAACATGGGTGTTCATAGCCTGATGCTTTGAGAATCCTTTCTTAGAGGATGATCTAAACATGCCTATGAAACTTGCAGTAGTTTCTCTTCAGATCAAGGGACTTTGGTTTCTCTTGGGGGAAGCCTTTTGCTGCCTTCACATTAAAGGGCAGACTAGATGCTTCCTTTCAGTCAAGTTAATAATACAGTACCTTTACTTTCTACCTACCCTTTATCCCTACCTTACCTTGTACCCTTTTTTCAACTGTCACATACCCTCTTGATTTGCTTTCTTGGATTCCCTTTTCATCCTGTTCCATGGGTCCATAAATGCCTTTGGGAAATTTAGTTTGATATCCAGGGAGTAGTTTGTTCTACACCCCTGTTGCTCGCTCCCTTCCTCCTCTGCCATAGTCATTTAAGTATGACTCCTGCACACCAGTCTTGTTTTGTATTTCTGGTCTGAAATGCAAAGAGTTGTAGTTGCTCGACTGATCATACTCACTTTAAAAAGCAGCTACCAGAAAGATCTGAAATGAGTCTTGTTCTGTGTTAACCAGTCTTCTCTTGAACAGTGTTCTGGATGTCCTTCAAGGATGCATCTGCAGTCATAACATATGGGTTGTCCTGCCTCGGGCAGCCCTTCGGTCGGCCGGATTCCAAAGTCTGGGTCTGGCCTCGGCTGATGTCGCACTTTCCCCGACGTCAGAGCGTCTGGGGTATAAAAGCATCAGCTGACGCCACTTTCCCCAGTCTTTCTTGCCGCGCAGTGCCCGAAGCAGAAGCTGTTCGCAAGTGCCAGTCGGTCAGATCCAGTGATTTCAGCTACCGAAGACTTCGAAAAAAGCTAAGTACCCCGTTGGGGACTCTTTCTTGACTCAGCCGATGTCAGACAAAGTAAATAATTGTTTAACTTGTGGGAAACAAATACCTCATAAGGATTTCCATTCTTACTGCCTTCCTTGCTTAGGCCCAGACGACGATGTATCGGCCTGTTTAGCCTGTGCCTCCTTCAACCAACGAACTCTTAGACGTCGGTCGGAGTTTACAGAGGAATTTTTTGGAGCTGCTTTTGCTTATAAAATGCCGTCGGAGACTCCGACTTAGCATATGGTCAAAAAACGCAAGGAAAAGGACCGACACTCGTGGCCCGCGGTTTCGGCTGAAACCACGGCTAGGCCTACCGTGAGTGTCTCTGTTTCGGCCGAAACTGAGTCCTCTGCGATTCCTTCTTCCAAAACCATACTTCCGACCACCGAGGCCCCGGCTGAGTCTGCTTCAGAACTGCCTACCGAAGCTAGTGTTCAGGAATTGTCCGACACCATACCTTTGGACATTTCTACCCCTGCACGTGGGGCAGCTAGGCCCCCTGCTTCCATGTCCATTAAGGCCTTTTCAAGAGCTAAAGCTGCCAAACTTTCAAAAGCTTTGCCTGCCAAATCTACCTCCCAGAGGCCTTCCTCTAGTTCACAGATCCTCAGCCTTGCTGAGGACCTTATTTCCTTAATTAGGGGCTCACAACCTCACCCAGACAGGGCCTCTCAACCTCCTCCAGACAAAAGGCCCAGGACGGACCCCTCTGATCCTCACTCCTCAGATGATTCCACGGATGGATCTGAGTTGTCTGAACACCAGGAAGGGGCTTACTCGCCTTATGAGGATTCAGATGCAGAGGAATCTATCCCTTCGGCCTCCCCTCCTGAAGAGTTTTCCTTTGGGACTCTACACTCCATGAGAGAGCATTTTCAATGGCAAGGTCAGGATTTCTCTGATTCTAGAAAAAGATTAAGGACCTTTTTGCATTGCCTCAGCATAGGCCCTTAGCTATACCTCCTGTTCTGAATGTAATTGATGTGTACAATGATGTCAGTACAGCCCCTGATACTCTCCCTCCGGCCCCTACCAAACCTGATGGATACTACAGGGTCCCGGATTCTCATTTCCATTTGTATAAAGCCCATTCTGCAGACCCAGAAACTATTTCTCAGGGCCCTAAAGGGGTTGCGGCCGCTACTGCCAAAAATCCTCTGCCCTCTGACAGAGTCTAGAGCTTTAGAGAGATGGGGAAAGAAGGTGTATACTTCTGCAACTCTTTCTGTCAGGGCATTAAACTGTCAATTTCATATGATACAGTACTAGGAGTATTTGTTAGATGAAATGAATAAGAAACTTTCTTCTCCTGAACCCCTAGACTGTAAATCCCTTCAGGATTTGGTACACAACTCACAACAGGTTAGTAACCATTTCTTAAAATGTGGCTATGATGCACTGGAGGCTTCATTTAGATCAGCTGATTGGGGCAGTTATTCGTAGGCATGCCTGGCTGAAGGAGCAATCTTTGCCAGACCATGTCAAAGCTAAACTCCTGGATGCTCCAATGGAGAAACAAAATTTATTTGGCTCCTCTGCTCAGGAGATCTTAAAGGTTGAAGAAAAGGCAAAATCTGTGCAAACAGTTAAAGATTTCCTGCAAGTTCAACCACCGAGATAGAAACTGGCCTACTAAGAATTGGTCCTTTCCAGACTCTGACAGAGCCCAGAGAGGCAGGAACAGGCACCCTAGAGGCAGAGGTCAATCGAAGGGCTCCTACAGAGGCAGTCAGTGGCAGCCTGCCAACCAGAGGAGTAGTGCAACAGCAACAACATCTACTACACCAGGACGGGGTCAATGACTTAACTCTGATTCCGCCTACCAGGGATCAACTGGAAGCACCCTTGGGCGGAAAGCTGGCTTTATTCTCAAAACACTGGCATTATATCACAAAGGATACATGGACACTGCAAATAATAGACAAAGGATACAGGTTCCACTTCCACACTTTGCCAAAAAGAGGCAGAATGCCAAACCTTCCACCAAATCAGAGGGCAGAGGCTTTAAAACAAATCAGCAATTTACTTCAGATGAAAGCTGTAGAAAAGGTACCATGTTCAGAACAAGGCCAAGGATTTTACTCCAGACTATTCCTTGTACCAAGAAGGGAAAATCAATGGAGGCCTATTCTCAACCTGTCCGCACTGAACACTCATCTCATATCCAACTACAGGCCCAATTCGTGCCAGGGAAAGAAAATGCACTGGCGGACAGCTTAAGCAGAACTACCATGGATGCACATGAATGGATGCTGCACCCAGACATCTTCCAACTCCTAGCAAAGACATGGGGAATGCCGGAGATAGATTTGTTCGCCTCCCCACTCAACAATCAACTGAAGACATTCTGCTCAAGGACATACCGCCCACAAGCTTGGAGGGTGGACTCTCTCTCTCTTTCAGCTGGAAAGCTCTAACAGTATATGCCTTCCCACCTCTCCCATTGATGTACAAGGTTCTACTGAAGATCAGGGAGGAACAGCCAAAAGTGATACTAATAGCTCCGGACTGGCCAAGACAACACTGGTATCCATTATAGAGAAGCATGTCTCAGGCAAAATCATGGCCTCTCCCCCTATGGCCTCTTCTGACGCAGAGCAATTTCAAGACCCTGCATCCCAACTTGAAAACATTGCAGCTAACTGCCTGGAAAATTCCTTAAATCCCAATCAAACTGCTTTATCTCAGAGGGTGAAGGACATTATCCTGGAGGCTCGCAGGCTTTCCCCAAGGAAGACATACTCAGCTAAATGGAAGAGATTTCTCATTCGGAGCACATCAAAGGGCACAGATGTCACAGTGGCAAACCTAACACATCCTAGAATACTTAGCAGAATTGTTCCACAATGGCCTGTCCTATTCTTCCATTAAGATTCATGCTTCAGCAATTTCAGCAGAATACAATGTGGATCCACCTATCTTCTCACACCCTCTCCTCAGACAATTTCTGAGAGGGATCAAAAATATTAAACCTCCAAGAAGACCCCCTCTACCTGCCTGGCATCTCAACTTTGTGCTGGAGAAACTGACACTACCTCCTTTTGAACCAGCAGCATCAGCGGATCTACAGTTTCTATCTTGGAAAACTGCATTCCTTCTGGCAATCACTTCAGCAAGAAGAGTATCTGAGTTACAAGCATTAATGGCAGTGCAGCCTTTTCTTATTTTCCACCAGGACAGGGTGTCACTAAGAACCAATCCTACTTTTATGCCAAAGGTGGTATCTAGGGTATTCTTGAACCAAGCTATTCACCTGCCTACGTTCTTCCCTAATCCACAGAACAGAGGGGAAAAACTTTTGCACACCCTGGATATACACAGACAACTACGCTACTACTTGGACAGAACAAAAACTAGCAGAAAAACTGAACAACTTTTTGTAGCATATGCAACTGGGGTGCAAGGAAGAGCAATTTCCAAACAGACAATTTCAAAATGGATAGGAAATTGCATTCGCTTTTGCTACTCCTTTCATGGAAAGACAGTTCCTGAAAATATCAGGCCTCACTCCACAAGGGCCACGGCCACCACTACAGCCTTCCTACAGGGGGTGGCTACCAAGGACATTTTAGAAGCTGCTACTTGGAGCTCCATGCATACATTTGCCAAGCATTACAATCTACCTTTATACTCTAGATCCAGAGCAGGGTTTGCAACTGCAGTCCTGCAGGGATCTTAACTACACCATCCTTTTCTTAGTACCTCCTCCCCCAGATTGGCTATGGTATTCTACCCATATGTTATGACTGCAGATGCATTCTTGAAGGACATAGTACAGTTTTGTACCTACCATAAATGTAGATGTCCGATAGGTATGCATCTGCAGTCAGGATTACCCTCCCTCCTTCCCTCTGTGGTATTCCTAGGGTGCTTACCCCTCTTTTAGCTAGCTGGGGGAATCTATTATGGTGTATTTGTTTGTTTATGCATGTATATAATTTGCAAATGTTTGGAACTTTTCAGCATTTATCCAAATTTAGCCTTCCTAGAGGGCACCTGGCATCTGGGGCAAGAAAAAGGAAAATGGCGTCGGCTGATGCTTTTATACCCCAGACGCTCTGACGTCGGGGAAAGTGCGACATCAGCCAAGGCCAGACCCAGATTTTGGAATCCGGCCGACCGAAAGGCTGCCTGAGGCATGACAACCCATATGTTATGACTGCAGATGCATACCTATCGGACATCTACATTTATGGTAGGTACAAAACTGTACTTTTCTGTCAACATGCTGGCCTGATCTCTGAGAGATTTGAGAAGTGGTCTACATGGTTCTTGTGCCTGTATAACTTTTAAAACCACCTCTGCAACTGCTCCTTCTGTCCAGGTGTCTTGCTAATGTTGTCCCTATTCTGCTCTTTCGCAGTCCCAGAATGGCAGCCTTTTTTAATCAAAGTATTGATTTTAGTACCTCTGCTGTTTGTGTTTTTCTCCAGGTTGTATTTCAACACCCAGTCTTAGCTCACCCTGTCCATTTTTCTCCCTTCGCATTTTCTGCATTGCACCCAAAACAAAAAAAAGCCTTACTTCTTGATTCCCCTCTTGTTTTCTGTACATTGGTCAATTAACATAGTTCCGGACAATGGCCATTCATGAGCCTTATTCTGGATTTGGTTTTCTTCCTCTTCCGTGAGTTCGTTCACATCTTGGCCTGCTATCTAGATTTCTACTCTACTCTAGTATCTTCTGCATGTTCACATGCACAGTCCCATCCCCGTGCTGTTACCTTTGCATTTTTCTTATGGTTTCCAGTAATCATATTTGCCTATGTCATACATTATAATACAATAATAAAGTTATGTAAATGAAAAACCAACACTGACACCACTTTAGTTGCAAAACATGCCTCACAGACACCATTGAAGCAACTGAAGTTGCAAACATTGTAAAACACTTGCCTATCCTGTCATTGTCTGTTAAACATTATAAGGCTCATTCAAATCATGCCTCTTAAACCTTGTCCCTTTTTATGCATATATTCTTCCCACAATTTCTATTTTCCGTATGTACTTTGCTCCTTCCGTTTTCTAAAGATCCCAATTCCAGGTTTATCCCTGTTACTATATTCACTGCTTCTAATAAAGTTGGTCTAGACCTTGATACCATTTTCTTTTAATTGCTTTTTTGTCGGCCACCATAATTAGACTCTGCAAAGCTTTACTATGGCTAAGGTAATTCCGATTCTATATCATAGCTCAAAAAATCCTCTCCCCAGTCAATTCAATCTGCTCACCCAGCATCTCTGACGGAGTGGTCTGCAGGGAATCACTAAAGTCTTCCAGCTCACTACACTCCCCAAAAAGTATGTTCCCACCCACCTCTTGCCCATCACACCTACAGCATTTGCTGTCCACCCGAGGAAAAATTATTTTGGAGTCTACTTGCGGTATAAAAATACCTGCGTAAACAGTTTAGGCAAGGATCCTAAATTTTCTAGACTCTGTTGCATATTTGGGAGATACACATGTATCCCCCAATTTCTTCCCAATCCTTTCTAAGCTCCTGTAATAGATTCTAATAGCTATCGTGCAGTGTTTTTATATGCTCTACTAATTATTCCTTTAATGGTGGCTTCTGTTCTAGATTCTGTTAAAAACTCTACCAGTGCTGGTCTTTTCAAGTGCCCCCTAGTTCTTTCTTTGCCTATACTCAATGAATCCTTGATCTGCAGTCCAAATTAAATTCTTGGCCTCTTCCCGTGCTATTACCTTTCCCTTTCTAGTTTTTTGTTCCCAATACTTTCATTCCTTTGCCAGTTTTCTCCAATAAATTCCAGACCCCTCTTGCCCATTATTTGGATCCCTAACCACAGTCTTGCTTTTTATCCTCCTCCATTATTGTATTGGTTTACATTTTAAATACTCCCTGCTATTTTATGAATATAATGCTCTATATGATTTTTGTTCTTGAGTCTGCATCCAAAATCCTAATCTCTATTTCTTGAGCTTTCTCCTGTATCATCATTCATTTCTACTTTGAATTGTAGATGTTCTTCGTCTTCCATTGCTGCAGTCCTGACTATTGGGTATAGTCCGCGTCCAGTCGGCCCGAATACCAGAGTATAAGGCTGACGTCGGTCAGGGCACATTAGACTGACGTCAGTACGTCAGGGTACTAATGCGCATGACCGACGTCATATCCACAGTCTTTTTTGCCGCATGGTCCGATGCAGAAGCAGTTTTGCGAGTGCAGGTTGGCGTTGAAATATTTCAAACCGGAGTTTCAGACCGAAACAGAGTTGGCTAAGTACCCGTTGGGGAACATTTTAGTTTTTCTTGCCTCAGTATTTTACGGATGTCAGAAAAAGTGAATAACTGTATTTCTTGTGGGAAACAGATACCTCATAGGGATTACCATACCTTGTGTATACCTTGTTTAGGGCCTGAGCGGCGTTGTTGGTTGCCGCTCTTGTGCTAGGTTTAACAAACGCACTATTAAGAGGAGGTTAGACTGTGCCAGGTTAGTGTTTGGGAAGCGTTGCAATTATAAAATGCCGCCGGATGCTCCGCCCGCTTCCAAGAAGCGCAAGGATAAAACAGTGAAGCCTAGGGTTGAGGAACCGGCAGTCCCGGACGTCGGTTCTTTAGAAGGCTCAGTGGAGCCGGAGGTTTTGCCAGGAGTTTCCATGGAGTCCCAGGCAGAAACTATACTCTTACAGGATGTGCCTTCTCAGGAGGTAGGCCAGGCTGAGGGGGCTTCTCAGGTGACTGTTCTTCCCTCTCTTCCCAAGGTAGTTAGGGCCTCTCCTTCTGTTGCCAAAACTTCTTTGAGAGGTAGGCCTACTTCAGCTTCAGTGGGGTCCTCTCCTTGCATTACAGGTACTGTACCTAAGAAACATGTGCTTAAAATGGCAGAAGATTTGATTACTGTGATTAGGGGTTCTATGCCCGCGCCTGAGAAGAGGCCTAGGGTGGAAGCGGATTTTGATAGTTTTGAACAGTGTTCAGAGGCTTCAGAATCTTCTGTGGAAGATTTGCAGGAGTATCCTACCTATTCTGATTCTGATGTGGATGATTCCACTCCTACAGCGTCTCCACCTGAGGATTTCTCATTTTCAGAGACTTTGCATTCCATGAGGGAGCACTTTAAATGGGAAGGCCAGGATTACTCTGACTCCAGGAAAAGGCTTAGGAGTTCTTGTTTTTACCCCAGCATAGGCCTTTAGCTATTCCTCCTGTGTTGAATGTGGTGGAAGATGTTTTTGCAGAGGCTTCCCTGAACCCTGACTCTTTGCCTCCTGCTCCTGTTAAGCCTGATAGGTATTATAGGGTGCCCAAGCTCATAAATATTTGTTTAAGAGTCCTAGGGGACCCAGAAACTATTTCTCAAGGGCCTAAGGGTGTAAAGGCTTCTGTGGTTAAAATCCTGTCCCCACTGATAAAGAGGCAAGGGCTTTGGATAGGTGGGGAAAGAAAGTGTATACTTCTTCCACTCTAGCCATGAGAGCTTTGAATTGTCAGTTTCACATGCTAAAATATCAGAATTATCTCCTTTCACAATTGAAATCTAAGGTGGATGCTTTGGCGGAAGGTATTGAGTGTAAAGAGTTGCTGGATTTGGTTCATGTGTCTGAACAAGTGGGTAAGCATTCTTTGCAATGTGGTTTTGATGCTGTACAGGCCTCCTCGAGGGTGGCTGCTACCAGTTCTGTTCTTAGGCATGCCTGGTTGAAGGATCAGAATTTAGCTGAGCATGTTAAGACAAGGATTTTGGATGCTCCTTTACAGTCTGATGTGTTGTTTGGTTCGCCTGTGGAAGCAGTTTTAAAGAAAATGGAGGACAAAGCTAAGTCTATGCAAACTGTTAAAGATTTTTTGCAGGTGCAGCCACCGAAGTTTAGTAGAAATTGGCCTGCTAAGGGGTGGACATATCCTGCTTATGATTCTCAGTCTAGGAGTAGGTCTAGACATGGTAGGGGCAGGGCTCAAGGTTCTTTTAGGCCTAGAACAGGGAGTTCACCTGCTCAGTCTTCTGGTGAGGGCAGGGGTCAGTCCTTTCGTAAACAGACCCAATGACCTGTTTTTTCAGCTGCCAGCAGATTCACGTTTGGCAGCTCCTTTGGGAGGAAGACTGTCTCTTTTCAAAGAAAATTGGGATTTAATTACTCAAGACAAATGGGTGTTGGATATCATTCACCACGGTTACAGATTTTATTTCCATACAATGCTCCCTTTCAAAGGCATGCCAGACGTTCCTCCTCAACAAAGAAAAGAGGCTCACAAGCAAGTTTTACAGTTACTTCACATAGGGGCCATTCAGCCAGTCCCTGTATCAGAAAGGGCCTAGGATTTTATTCTCGCCTGTTCCTTGTACCAAAGAAGGGAAACACGTGGAGACCAATTTTGGATTTATCTATCCTCAACACTTATCTGGACATTCCCAAGTTCAAGATGTTGACGTTACAACAGCTTTTACCTCTGCTGGGCAAAGATCACTGGATGGTAACTTTAGATCTCAAAGAAGCTTACCTTCATGTGCCTATAAGGCTAAGTTGCAGGAAATATCTGCGGTTTCGAACTGGAAATTCTCATTATCAGTTCTCTGCATTGCCCTTTGGCTTATCTACTGCCCAGAGTGTTCACAAAGGTTCTGGCTCCAGTGATAGCTTACTTCAGGCTTCAAGGAATTCAAATCTATCCTTACTTGGACGACTGCCTGATTCTGGCTCAAGAAAGGGAAGTTCTTCTACAGCACCTGGAATATGTTATCGCAGTGCTAAGATGCCTAGGGTATTCTGTGAACGAAATAAAGTCCAGTCTAGTACCCTCTCAAGACATGTGCTTTCTGGGTGTGAGACTGAATACAGCAGCCCAGATGGCCTTTTAACCCCGGACAAACAAAAGAGTCTGTCACTTTACTTCCATCAACTATCTCATCAGTCCGTGCTGACTGCAAGGACAGTCCTTCAAGCATTAGGGTTCATGGCATCTTGTATTCTGGTGCTTCCCAATGCCAAACTGCATATGAGGAAGTTACAATGGTATCTCAAATGTATGGACACAGCACTGCCAGGATTTGGACACTGTCATTCAAATAATACCTTGCCTTCAAAAAGAATTCTTGTGGTGGGCTCAGGAATGTCACCTAAACAAGGGACTCTCTGTGACCCGGCCAGAGGCAAGTCAGATCTTAACGACAGATGCCTCGGACATTGCTTGGGGAGCTCATCTAAATGGAAAGTGGATACAAGACAAGTGGCCTGCCAGACTACAGCATCTACATATCAACATGAAAGAGATGTTAGCAGTCCAGTTTGCATTAATGGCTTTCAAGGAGTTACTTCTTCCAGGGCAGGTGTTGATTCTAACAGACAACACAACTGTCATGTGGTACATCAACAAGCAAGGGGAACACATTCTTATCCTCTATGCAGGCAAGCAATGATTTTATGGGAGACTGCGCTAAGCCTGCAACTAACTCTTCAGGCAAGGTTTCTGCCAGGAGCACAGAACTCCTTAGCGGATGTGTTAAGCAGACAAATCATGGATCCCCACGAGTGGAAACTGGATCTTCATGTATTTCAGAAACTGACAGTGTCATGGGGAACTCCAGACATAGATCTGTTCGCTTCTCCACTAAACCACCAGCTGCCAAAGTATTGCACAAAGGGGTTTCATCACACGGCTTGGAAAGTGGATGCTCTGTCTTTCAGTTGGAAAAACCTTCATGTGTATGCCTTTCCACCTCTACCTCTTCTTCCAAAGGTACTGTTAAAGGTCAGACAAGACAGGCCAAGGATGATTTTGATAGCTCCAGATTGGCCTCGCAACACTGGTACCCTCTACTACGAGTCTGGTAAAGAAGCCTCCATGGCCTTTACCTCTGATTCCTCATCTGTTATCTCAGAAGGACGGTCATCTGCTCAATGTCAAGCTACACTCTTCATCTAACAGCTTGGCATATTCTGTGTTGAAACACAGCAGGTCTCAACTTCCTCAACAAGTTTTAAATGTGATTATGGAAGCTAGAAGACCTAGTACAAGGAAAGTGTATGCAGAAAAATGGAAGAGATTTTTATTTTGGAGTACAGCAAAGAATTTGGAGATTTCTGAGCCTAATTTGAGTGTGGCTCTTCAATATCTTACTGAATTATTGGACAAAGGTTTGTCCTTCTCTTCCATAAAGATTCATGCTGCAGCAATTTCAGCTCACTATGATTGTGACCCACCTTTGTTTTCGCATCCTTTGTTCAAGCAGTTTCTTAGAGGGGCAAAGAATATAAGACCCCACGTAGAGCTCCTACTCCTGCTTGGGATCTCAATTTTGTGTTGGAAAAACTTACTCTACAACCTTTTGAGCCTGCAGCTACTGCTGAATTGAAATATTTGTCATGGAAGACTGCTTTTCTGTTGGCTATTACTTCTGCAAGAAGGGTGTCTGAGTTGCAGGCCCTTATGGCAGTAGAGCCCTTTTGATTTTCCATAAGGATAGGGTATCATTACGTACTAATCCTTCTTTTTATGCCTAAGGTGGTTTCTAGTGTGGCTTTAAACCAAACTATTCATTTGCCTACTTTTGCAGATCCTCAAAATAAAGGGGAAAAGATTTTGCACACTTTAGATGTACACAGGCAATTGCGTTATTATTTAAGCAGGACTAAGGATTTTAGGCAGTCTCAGCAGTTGTTTGTTTCTTTTGCTTTGAGTTCTCAGGGCAAGCCTGTGTCAAAACAAACTATTTCTAGGTGGATTGGCTTTTGCATTGCATTTTGTTATTCCCATCATGGCAAGGAGATTCCAGCTGGGATTAGGCCTCATTCCACTAGGGCTACTGCCACTTCAACAGCATTTCTAAGGGGTGGCAACTAAGGATATTCTGGAAGCAGCTACTTGGAGTTCAGTGCATACTTTCTCTAGGCATTATCACCTTCCTATCTACTCTAAGTCTAGGGCTGGTTTTGCCACAGCTGTTTTACAAGGCATGTTGTCAGCTCCTACTACTTTATAATTTGCCAGCCTCCCTTACCTCTGCTTTGGGATTCTACCCAATAGTCAGGACTGCAGCAATGGAAGACAAGAACATAGTACAGTTTTGTACCTACCATAAATGTAGATGTTTGAGGATTCCATTGCTGCAGTCCAATCTCCCTCCTTCCCTCTGTATTTAGGGGTGGTTGTGTAGGTGAGTTTACATGCTTATATTTTGTATATATTGTTGTATATATTGTACATGTTTTTGGTGCAGGTTTTTGGGACTTGTCTTTTTGTGTCTTCTGACATCTGGGGCAAGAAAAGACTGTGGATATGACGTCGGTCATGCGCATTAGTACCCTGACGTACTGACGTCAGTCTAATGCCTGACCGCCAGCCTTATACTCTGGTATTCGGGCCGACTGGACGCGGACTATACCCAATAGTCAGGACTGCAGCAATGGAATCCTCGAACATCTACATTTATGGTAGGTACAAAACTGTACTTTTTATGCTTGTGTTATGTATAAGAGCCTTGACTGTGTTGCTCTAAAATACCCCTCAAACTGGGAAATCCTAGACCGCCTTGTTCTATTGGAAGAATCAGCTCATCCCACTTGACCCTTGCTGTCTTCCCCTTCCAGATAAAATCCTTCAACTCCTAATTGCTATCCACAGCCTCTCAAGTTGATAAAAATGCCTGACCTGTGTGTAAGACTAAAGGGACTAAAATCATTTTAATTGCTTGCATGTTTGTATCCATATAACAAAGCTTCCATTTCTCAATTTTTGTACCATCTTCCGTTTAGTCTCATGGGTATCCTTAGCTGCCACAGCAGTCTCCTTTCAAATCCATCCTCCTAAATACTTGATTTTATGTCCCCATAAATATGGATATTGCTGGACCAATTTGTGTGTGGGTATATAATTTACTGCTATTGCCTTTTAGTTTTAATTTTGTATCCCAAGAAGATTTGAAACTGTCTTAAAATATTCCACAACACTGTAATACCCCTTTCTGGTTTTGAAATATATAAAATATCATCTGCATGTAGAGATGGCCTTTCCTGACTACTATACCAATTATATCCTTGAATTTCCAAGTCCCTTCTTTGCCAGTGGTTCTAAAATAATGCAAACAAAGGGGAAAGCAGACAACCCTGCCTGGTTCCTCTACTCGACCATAAGTTAGAGAGGACCCCACCCACTTTAATTTTCACCTCAGATCCCTCATACATGCAGTTGTAAGGTTGATTAGGAGTATCAGAGAAAGCAAATGCTTCCATTGCCCAGTTCATGAAGTCTCAGTCTAATCTGTCAAATGCTTTCTCTGCATCAAGACCCACCAATAACAGTGGTATTTTCTTATGTTCTGCTTCCCAATGGATTTTCAATGTTCTGTTAATATTTTCAAATGTTTGCCTCCCCTCCACAAAACCACAGTGATCCGTATTTATCAATTTTGGTATCACTTTCACCATTCTTTTAGCCATTATAGACATAAACACTTTATAATCATGGTTTAGTATTGAAATGGGCCTGTATGAAGCTGGATCCAATTTTTCTTTACCCTCTTTAGGTATTACCATTACCACCACTTCTTACAGGATGCTGGTACTTCTCTTAAAATACTGTTGGACAAAACCTTCCAGATCTTTCATTTTTTTTTCCTGCCTAGCTTCCAAACTTCCACAGGAATACCATCTATTCCTGAGGACTTATCTGTAGAGTTATACATAGCCATTTTTATCTCATCTCTTCCTATCCTGTTAGCAACTGAGCCTAATCTACATCTAACCTTGTCATAGTTGATTCTTAAACATTTCGTTTGTACCTTTTCTTGATTTTTCATATTTCTCTGCTTTATACAATTTCAAAAACTGCAAACTTTCTAAACTCATATTATTTAGGTAATCCCTTATTTTCTGTTTAACATTCTGCAGTTGCTCCTTTTCTGAGAGTCTTCCTATTTTGCGATACTTAAACATTTGCCAGTCCCTATAAATTCTTGTTACTATTTAACCACATCTCCTTTCCTTTATTCCCACCCTAGTTTTAAACTCCTTTAATCCCACTCAGTCTATATTTTCAGAAGAAATTTCTATATTTTTCTAGTAGCGCCTGAATTAATTCCAAAACTCATTCCTTAAATTCCTCTCAACTGATAGGTGGGAAAGTGCCAGTGTCCATTTTTTATCTCCTTTGATTATTGGCACATGATCTGAAATAGTTATTGGGTGCATTTCAAAACCTTCAATTTAAGTAAATGCACCTGTTGCTCGGAGATGCAACTTCTATCTAGCCTTGCCCGGTATTTGTATCTTGGCGAATAAGTACATTCACTCCCAACTCCTAGTAATGAATGCCCATCTTCCATGCCAAACATTTCCCTCTGATGGGTCTGGAGCCGCTGAGCAGGCACCGGCTTCTGAGGGTGTTTTCAGGCCTCGGCATTTCTATATAAACCAACACCAGCTTCAAAAAACCAAGACAAAAGCAACTTCTAAGGCTAAAACACCGACTCGTGAGCCACATGCTCAGGCCTCTATGCCCAAAAAATAGATTATCAAAATGGCTGAAGACTTAATTACCTTGATCAGGGGTTCCCAACCCCCCCCCCCCCTATAAGAGGCCTAGGCAAGACACCGATTATGAATCTTCAGATCAGGTTTCTATTTCTTCTAATAAGGAATTTTCTATACCACCCTATGAGGATTCAGATGCAGAGGAATCCATCCCATCTACATCTCCTCCTGAGGATTATTCTTTTGGAGAAACCTTGCATACTTTGAGGGAACATTTTCATTGGGAGAGTTAAGATTTCTAAATCAAAAAAGAGGCTTAGGGATTTCCTTCTCCCTCAGCATAGGCCTTTGGCCATACCTCCTGTATTAGACATTGTTGATGATGAGTTTTTGGAATCAAGCATGGCTCCAGACTCCCTACCTCCGACTCCTAGCAAGCCAGAGATATTACAGGGTTCCGACTCCCACAAATTTTTATTCAAAAACCCTGCTGCTGACCATGAAACTATCTCACAGGGTCCCAAAGGTGTAAAGGCATGAACCGCTAAGAATCCTACTCCCTCTTAGAGATTCCAGGGCGCTGGATAGATGGGAAAGAAAGTTTATATGTCTGCAATCTTGGCAATTAGGGCCTTAAACTGCCAGTTTCATATGCTTAAATATCAACAGCATGTTATGGGATTATTGAAACAGAAAATGTTGATTTCTGAATGTGCAGAATATAAAGAATTACAGGAATTATTGCATGCAGCAGAAAAGGTTGGAAAGCATACTTTGCAATGTGGTTTTGATTCCTCGGAGGCCTCCTGCAGGGCCGTAGTTACTGGGTCTGATTAGAGGGCATGCCTGGCTCAAGGAGAAATCTACCTGATCATGTTAAAGCTTGTTGGATGCACCTTTACAGCATGATGCTCTGCTTGGTAATAGGGCAGAAGAGGTTTTAAAGAAAGTGGAAACAAAGCTAAGTCTATGCAAACTGTAAAAGACGACTTGCAAGTGTAGCTACCAAGATTCAGTAGACACTGGCCTACAAAAAAGTGGTCCTTTCCTGTGTCCAACAGAGCCTCATGGGGCAAATCCAGGCACTCAGAAGGCTCCAGATATCAATCACAGGGTACTTGCAGGTCAAAGCAATGGGGTACCTCTACCTCCAAGTCTGGAGGAAACAAAGCACAACCCTACAGTAAACTGTCTCAATTACTTCCCTCTGCCATCACCAAGCACTTATCTTTTGGCAGCCCCCTTAGGGGGAAAACTAGCACTTCATGGACCAGGGTTTTACTCAAGACCGTTCTTGGTACACAGAAAAGACGATGCCTGGCACCCAATACTGGATTTATCGATTTTTGAACACATTCTTGGGACATCCCAAAATTCAAAATGCTGACTTTGTAACAGCTTCTGCCCATGCTGGGCAAGAACGCTTGGCTAGTGACTCGAGACTTAAGAGGCATACCTGCATATGCATTACCAATTCTCTGCACTGCCCTTTGGCTTATCTACTGCACCCAGACAAGCATACAAATCTATCCATACTTGGACTGTCTCATTCAAGCAGAAAACAAGGACATTCTTCAACATCTGGCATTTGTAAAAAGGCTTCTAACATGCCTAGGGTACACAAAAGAAATCACAACTGGTACCCCCTCAAAAGATTACATTCCTGGGTGCAAGCCTGAATAAAACTGCCCAGATGGCTTACCTTACGCCAGACAAAGGCAACTGACTATTTACTTAGTTGGCAACAAAAACCCAGTTATCTGCAAGACAAATTCTGCAGGCTTTTGGGTTCATGACATCCTGCATTCTACTAATTCCATATGAGGAAACTACAGTGGTATCTAAAAAGTTTATAGTCAACATTGTCACAGTCTGGAAACAATGATTCCTCTCATTCCCTGCCTACAACAGGAGTTTCTTTGGTGGGCAGAGATATGTCACCAAAACATGGGACAGTCTTTCACTCTACTCCCTGCCAACCAAACCCTAACTACAGATGCATCAGACTATGCTTGGGGGGCCCACCTGGCAGGGAGATGCATTCAGGGGATATGGAGCTCAAAACAAATGCATCTGCATATCAACCAGAAAGAGATGTTAGCTGTTCAGAATGCCGTGACAGCCTTCAAAGACTTGCTTCATCCAGGACAACTACTGATAGACGGACAACACCATGGTTATGTGATGCATAAACAAGCAGGGGGGTACTCATTCCTACCCACTTTGCAGACTAGCCATGGCATTATGGGAAGACGGCCTTGACTTACCAAGTACATCTTCAAGCTCAATTCCTGCCAGGAAAACATCTGGCAGACGACCTAAGCAGATATCTTAGACCTTCACGAGTGGAAACTGGATCCCCAAGTCTTCAACATAACAGAGAAATGGGGGAGCCCGGACATAGATATATTTGCCTCCTCCTAGAATTATCAACTGGACAAATTCTGCCCAAGGACTTATCACAGACAAGCATGGAAAGTGGATACTCCATCCTCCGTCCTTCAGTTGGAAAAACCTATTGGTCTACGCCTTTCCTCCTCTGCCTCGTCTTCCCAAGGTCCTACTAAAGGTCAGACAGGTAAAAACAAAAATTATCCTAATTGCCCTGGACTGGCCTCGCCAGCACTGGTATCCAATTCTAAGGAATATGTCTTGACTCCCTCCTTGGTACTTGCCTCAAATACCTCGTCTACTGTCTCAGCAGAACAACCAAATTCTGCACAATCTGCTCCAAACTCTGAACCTGGCAGCATGGCTAGTCATGTAATTATTCTAACACCTCTCAGTAAATCTGTGATGGATGTCATTTTGGAAGCCAGAAGGCCTAGTACTAGAAAATCTTAAGCAGATAAATGGAAGAGATTCTGTGCTTGGAACCCAAGCACAAGGGACTGACACAGCAAAGCCAAATATTCATCAGATTTTACAATACTTACTGAGATGCTTGACCAGGGCCTACCTTTTTCATCAATAAAAATCCATGCCTCTGCCATCTCGGCTCATTACAACACAGAGCCCCCCATATTTTCTCATCCTCTGCTAAAACCGTATCTTAGAGGGGCCAAACATTTAAGGCCTCACAGATCATCACCAATTCCTGCAAGGGAGCTCAGTTTTGTGTTGGAAAAGCTCCCCCTGCCTCCATTTGAACCAGCAGCTACTGCAGATATAAAGTTTTTATCTTGGAAAACCGCCTTCCTTCTGGCAATCACTTCCTGAAGAAGGGTTTCAGAACTACAGGCTCTCATGGCTGTGGAGCCTTTTATTACATTTTACACAGACATGGTGTTCCTCGGGGCCAATCCTTTATGCCTAAGGTGGTATCCAGTGTGGCTCTTAACCAAACTATTCACCTGCCAACTTTTTACCCAAATCTGCAGAACAAGGGGGAGTGGATTCTGCATTCCTTGGATGTACACAGACAACTAAGATTCTACTTAAACAGGACCAAATATCTAAGAAAATCTGAGCAGCTACTGTGGTGGCATTTGCTGCAGGATCAGAGGGAAAGGCTGTTTCAAAGCAGACTATTTCAAAGTGGATAAGTCACTGCATTCTATGTTCTTCGTGTTTCAGTGTTGCAGTCATTACATTTGGGTAATCTGCTGGCAGGCTGCCCTCAGTCGGCCTGAATTCCAAAGATATCCTTCAAGGATGCATCTGCAGTCCTTGCATATGGGTTGTCCTGCCTCAGGCAGCCCTTCGGTCGGCCAGATTCCAAAGTCTGGGTCCGGCGTCGGCTGATGTCACCCTTTCCCCGACGTCAGAGCGCCTGGGGTATAAAAGTCAGCCGACGCCATCTTCCTCAGTCTTTCTTGCCACGTGATGCCCGAAGCAGAAGCAGGTCGCAAGTGCCGGTCGGCCAGCTCCTGTAAATTCAGCTACTGAAGACTTCAAAAAGCCAAGTACCCCATTGGGGACTCTTTCTTGCCTCAGCCGATGTCAGATCAAACGCTTAAAGTTAATAATTGCTTGACTTGTGGGAAACAAATACCTCATAAGGATTTCCATTCCTACTGCCTCCCTTGCCTAGGCCCAGACCACGACGTCTCGGCCTGTACTGCCTGCCTCCTTTAATCGACGCACTCTTAGGCGTCGGTCGGAGTTTGCAGAGGAATTTTTTGGGGCTAGTTTCTCTTATAAAATGCCGTCTGAGACTCCGACTTCTCATTTAACCAAAAAACGGAAGGACAAGGACCGACACGCGGACTGTGGTTTCGGCTGAAACCACACCTAGGCCTACCGTGAGTGTCTCTGCTGTAACAGAGTCCTTGGTACTTCCGACCGTGGAAACGGTACAACCGACAGCCTCAGCCCCGGAGGCTTCTTCTGAGTCTGTTATGGATTTACCCTCGGAAACCGGTGTTCAGGAAACTACCGACACCGTTCCCTTAGACAAGACTACCCCAGCACGTGGAGCAGCCAGGCCCCCTGCATCCATGTCCATTAAAGCATTCACTAGGGCTAAAGCTGCTAAGCAACAAAAAACTCTGCCTCCCAAGACTATTTCTCAGGGATCCACTACAGGTTCACAGATACTAAGTTTGGCTGAGGATCTTATTTCCTTAATCGGGGGATCCCAGCCTCATCCGGACAGGGGCTCTCAACCCCCTCTAGACAAAAGGCCCAGGGCTGAGCCCGCTGATCCTCAGTCCTCTGAGGCCTCTGATGGCTCTGCTCTATCAGATTACCAGGAGGAGGCCTTCACGGCCTACGAGGATTCTGATGCAGAGGAATCCATTCCCTTTGCCTCCCCTCCTGAAGAGCTGTCCTTCGGGGAGATCCTTCACTCCATGAGAGAGCATTTCCAATGGCAGGGCCAGGAATTCTCCGATTCCAGGAAGAGATTAAGGACTTCTTCTTTTACCTCGGCATAGACCTTTGGCTATTCCTCCTGTTTTAAGTGTCATTGATTATGTGTATTCTGAGTCTAGCACTACCCCTGACACCCTTCCTCCGGCTCCTGTTAAACCCAATAGGTACTACAGGGTCCTGGACTTGCATCATTTCCTTTACAAGGCCCACTCTGCTGACCCAGAAACTATTTCCCAGGGTCCTAAAGGGGTTACAGCTACCACTACTAAAAATCCACTCCCCTCTGAAAGGGAGTCCAGGGATTTAGAGAGATGGGGTAAAAAAGTGTATACTACTTCCACTCTGTCTGAGGGCTTTAAATTGTCAATTTCATATGATACAGTACCAAGAGTATTTGTTGGATGAATTGCAGAAAAAGCTGTCTTCTCCTGAACCCCTAGACCGTAAGTCACTTCAGGATCTGGTACATAATTCACAACAGGTTAGCAACCATTTCTTGCAGTGTGGTTATGATGCATAGGAAGCTTCATGTTGGTCAGCAATGACAGGTGCAGTCATACGTAGACATGCTTGGCTGAAGGAACAATCTGTGCCAGATCATGTTAAGGCTAAGCTTCTGGATGCTCTAGTAGAAAAGCAAAAGTTATTTGGCTCCACTGCTCAGGAGGTCTTAAAGAAATTTGAGGAAAAGGCTAAATCTGTACAAACAGTCAAAGATTTCCTCCAGGTACAACCACCAAGATTCAGCAGAAATTGGCCTTCTAAGAATTGGTTCTTTCCTGAAGAGAGATATCAGAGGTAAGAACAGGCGTGCCAGAGGTAGAGGGCAAGCTAGAGGCTCCTACAGAGGACGTCAGTGGCAGCCTCCTAACCAGCGAGGTAGTGCAGGACCGACAACTGCTGCACAAGGACAGACTCAATGACTTCACCTTGATCCCGCCAACCAGGGCTCAATTAGAAGCACCTTTGGGTGGAAAATTCTTTATTCTCAAGAAATTGGCACAGTATTAAAAGGGACAAATGGACACTGCAAATAATAGACAAAGGATAAGGTTCCATTTCCATACATTACCAAAAAGAAAAGGAATGCCAAACCTGCCACCAAATCAAAGGGCAGAGGCTTTAAAACAAATTGCCAACCTATTGCAAATGAAAGCTATAGAAAAGGTTCCTCTCGCAGAACAAGGCCAAGGATTTTATTCCAGACTATTCCTTGTCCCAAGAAAAGAAAAACAATGGAGGCCTATTCTCGATTTTGTCCATACTCAATACTTATCTCATTGTGCCAAAATTCAAAATGCTGACACTACAGCAACTCCTTCCCATGCTGGGCAAGGGGTCTTGGCTGGTAACTCTAGACCTCAAGGAGGCATACCTGCATGTCCCTATCAGACAAAGTTGCAGAAGACCCCTCAGATTTCTTGCAGGTTCAGAGCATTATCAATTCTCAGCATTGCCCTTTGGCTTATCTACTGCACCCAGAGTATTCACGAAATGCCTGGCATCAGTAATTGCACACTGCAGACTTCAGGGGATTCAAATATACCCGTATCTGGACGACTGCCTTATACAAGCGGACAGTCAACAATCTTTGGAAAAACACTTGAATTATGCCATCCGCCTTCTGCAGGCCTTGGGATACACAGTCAACATTCACAAGTCAAGACTTGTGCCATCCCAAAGAATAACTTTTCTGGGTGCGGAACTAGATACAACCACCCAAATGGCTTTTCTCACAGAAGAAAAACAGACAACTACCGGATTACTTCAAAAATCTGACAAAACAAACTCAGATGACTGCAAGGGAAATCCTGCAGGCCCTGGGTTACATGGTATCGTGCATTCTTCTGATTCCACAAGCAAGGCTGCATATGAGAACTACAATGGTACCCAAGGAGTTTATGGTCTCAGCACAATCACAGCCTAGAAACTTTGATACCACTCATTCCATGCCTTCAAAAGGAATTCCTGTGGTGGGCCCAAGCAAGCCAGACAAACAGGTCTGCCTTTCAGCAAACCAGTAACCAGCCAAACCATTACCTCGGACTCTTCAGACCATGGATGGGGGGAGCAAACATGGAGGACAGATGCATCCAAGGACTATGGTCTCAGAAAGAATTGCACATGCACATAAACCAAAAGGAAATGCTGGCAGTGATGCATGCAATCGAGGCCTTCAAGCACTTTCTACATCAAGGCCACCTGCTAATAAGGACAGACAATACCACAGTTATGTGGTACTTAAACAAGCAAGGAGGTACCCATTCCTACCCTCTTTGCAGACTAGCAATGAATCTTTGGGAACTTTCCCTAAAACTCAATATAGAGCTGCAATCCCAGTTTGTGCCAGGAAAAGACAAATGGCGGACAGCCTAAGCAGAAATACCATGGATCCACACGAATGGATGCTACACCCAGACATCTTCCTTCAGATAACACAATTCTGGGGAAAGCCGGACATAGATCTTTTTGCCTCCCACCACAATCATCAGCTAAAGAAATTCTGTTCAAGGACATACCACCCACAAGCATGGAAAGTGGATGCCCTCTCTTTCAGCTGGAATACTCTGTGTATGCATTTCCACCTCTTCCACTAATGACCAGGGTCTTACTGAAAATCAGGACAGAGCAGCCAAAAGTGATTCTAATAGCCCCGGACTGGCCAAGGCAGCACTGGTACCCACTGTTACAATGCCTGTCACACACGAAACCGTGGCCTCTACCACAATGGTCACTTCTTCTGACGCAGCACAATTACAAAACTCTGCACTCCAGCCTGAAAACCCTGCAGCTGACAGCCTGGAGAATACCTTGACTCCTCACCAGGAAAAGCTATCCAAGAGAGTGAAGGATATCATCATGGAAGCTTGCAGACCTTCCACAAGAAAGGCATATTCAGCGAAATGGAAAAGATTCCACACTTGGAGCACCGCAAAGGGCCTAGATGCCACAGTGATGAGCATGGCACATATCCTGGAATACTTGGCAGAAATGCTCCACAATGGCCTTTCTTACTCTTCCATAAAAATTCATGCTTCAGCAATTTCAGCAGAATACAATACTGATCCACCTGTCTTCTCTCATCCTCTCCTAAGGCCGTTTCTAAGAGGAATTAAAAACATCAATCCTCCAAGAAAACCACCAGTGCCTACATGGGACCTTAACTTCATGTTGGAAAAGTTGACTCTACCTCCCTTTGAACCAGCAGCATCTTCAGAGTTACAGTTCCTGTCTTGGAAGACTGCCTTCCTTCTGGCCATAACCTCAGCAAGAAGAGTATCTGAATTGCAGGCACTCATGGCAGTACAACCATTTCTTATTTTTCATCAGGACAGAGTCTCCTTGAGAACCAATCCTTCATTCATGCCAAAGGTGGTATCCAGGGTCTCATTGAACCAAGCTATTCACCTGCCTACCTTCTTTCCAGATCCGCAAAACAAGGGAGAAACTTCTGCATACCCTGGACATTCACAGACAGTTACGCTACTACCTGGACAGAACGAAGACTTTCAGAAAAACTGACAAGCTGTTGGTAGCATATGCTGCAGGCATCCAAGGCAAAGCAATTTCCAAACAGACAGTTTCAAAATGGATAGGAAATTGCATTCGATTCTGCTACTCTTATGGAAAAACTGTGCCAGCATCAGGCCTCATTCCACCAGAGCCACAGCCACCTCCACAGCCTTTTAAGAGGGGGTGGCTACCAAGGACATTTTAGAAGCTGCTACATGGAGCTCCGTGCATACATTTTCCAAGCATTACAATTTGCCCTTATATTCCACATCCAGAGCAGGCTTTGCTACGGCAGTCCTGCAGGGTATTTTAGCTACACCATCATTTTCTTAGATCCTACCACCCCCAGCTTGGCTATGGTATCCTGTCCATATGCAAGGACTGCAGATGCATCCTTGAAGGACATAGTACAGTTTTGTACCTACCATAAATGTAGATGTCCGATAGGTATGCATCTGCAGTCAGGTTTTCTCTCCCTCCTTCCCCTCTGTGGTATTTTTTGGGTACTTATCCCTCTTATAACTAGCTGGGGTTATCTATTATGGTGTATTTGTTTTTTATTACTGTGCATGTTTGGAATATTTTGCATTTCTCCAAATTTAGCCTTCCTTAGAGGGCACCTGGCATCTGGGGCAAGAAAAACTGAGGAAGATGGCATCGGCTGACTCTTTTATACCGCAGGCGCTCTGACGTTGGGGAAAGGGCGACATCAGCCGACACCGGACCCAGACTTTGGAATCCGGCCGACCGAAGGGCTGCCTGAGGCAGGACAACCCATATGTAAGGAGTGCAGATGCATATCTATCTGACATCTACATTTATGGTGGGTACAAAACTGTACTTTTTGGGTCCTGCGCCGGTTGTGGTCTTCTCTTCCATGTCGTCAGGGGTATAAAACATGCAGCAGATGCCATTTTCTTTAGTCTTTCTTGCCGCACGGTGCCCGAAGCAGAAGCATTTCGCAAGTGCCGGTCGGCCGACTACTGAAATATTCGAGTTTAGGTTTCAGAACCGAAGTCTTCACTAAAGCTAAGTACCCTGTTGGGGAAACTTTTTCTTGCTTTTTACCAATGTTAGAAAAAGTTAATTGTATTTGTGGGAAGCAAATACCTCAAGGATTTCCATTAATACTGTATTCCTTGCCTAGGCCCTGATCACAACGTGTCTGGCTGTCAGTTTTGTGCTAAATTTAACCAAAGCACTATTAAGCGTCTGTATATTTTTGCATCAAAGTATTTTGGAAACTGATTTAACTACCCAGAAATGTCGTCTGATAGCAATCTGACTACCGGAGTACATAAAAAAATGCAAAGAAAAGGACAGAGAAAGGCAGTAGAGATCCAAAACAGACTAAGCTTCTAAGCCAGTCGCCGGCTTGCTGGTACTCAGTGAGGTGCTTTTGCAGCCCCTGATTCCTGCTACCTTCGAGTTGCAGGCCTCTGCCGACACCCATGTGGAGTCTGGCATGCTGCAAGATTCTCAAGGTATTGGACCGACGGATGCATCTCCCTCTGATGGGTCTGGAGCCGCTGAGCAGTCACTGGCTTCTAAGGGTGTATTCAGACCTCAACATTTGTATATCAAACAGATGACCGCTGCAAAATCAAAAACCAAAGCAACTTTTAAAACTAAAAAAACGACGCCCGAGCCATATTCACAGGCCTCTATTCCTAAAAAAACAGATTATTGGCGGTACCCATTCCCCTCCAGATGAGGCCTAGGCAAGACACTGATTTATGAATATTCAGATCAGGTTTCTATTTCTTCTGATTCCTCTTCTGATCAGGAATCATCTTTACCTCCCTATGAGGATTCTGATGCTGAGGAGTCTATTCCATCTAAATCTCCTCCTGAGGATTATTCATTTGGAGAAACCTTGCATACTTTGAGGGAGCATTTTCACTGGGAGAGTCAAGACTTCTCAGAATCGAGGCTCAGTGATTTCCTTCTCCCTCAGCACAAGCCTTTAGCCATACCCCCTGTTTTAGACCTTGTGGATGATGCATTTTCGGAGTCAAGCCTGACCCCTGACACCTTACCTCCGGCTCCCAGTAAGCCTGACAGGTACTACAGGGTCCTTGACTCTCATAAATATTTAGAAACCCTGCTGCTGACCCTGAAACGATTTCACTGGGTCCAAAGGGAGTTAAGGCCTCAACAGCAAAAAACCCTACCCCCTTCGACAGATTCAAGGACACTGGATAGATGAGGAAAAAAGGTTTATACATCTGCAACCTTGGCAATCAGGGCCTTAAACTGTCAATTTCATATGCTTAAGTACCAAAAACATGTTATGGGATTGCTGAAACAGAAAATGATTTCAGAATGTGCAGAAAATAAGGAATTGCAGGAATTATTGCATGCAGCTGAAAAAGTTGGAAAGCATACTTTGCAATGTGGTTTTGATTCTTTAGAGGCCTCCTGCAGGGCCGTAGTTACTGGATCTGTGATTAGGAGGCATGCCTGGTTAAAGGAACAAAATTTGCCTGATCATGTTAAAGCTAAATTGCTAGATGCAGCTTTACAGCACGATTCTGTTTGGTATTGAGGCAGAAGAGGTTTTAAAGAAAATGGAAGACCAAGCTATGCAAACTGTTAAACATGTCTTACAAGTGCAGCCACCTAGATTCAGTAGACACTGGCCTACAAAAAAATTGGTCCTTTCCTGTGTCGGACAGAGCTCAAAGGGGCAAATCCAGATAAGGGTTCCAGGCTCAAGACTCAGAGGTCAAAGCAATGGGGCGCATTCACCTCCAAATCAGGAGGAGATAAAGCACAAACCTACAGAAAGCAATCCCAATGACTTTCCTCTGCCTACACCAAGCACTTATCTTTTGGCAACACCCATAGGGGGAAAATTAGCACTTTTTGTTCAAAACTGGCAGTTAACCCAGGACAAGTGGGTACAAAACATTGTATCACAGGGATACAGATTCCATTTCCACACACACTGCCAATGACAAATGGTTGGCCAGATCTGCCAAAAAAACAATGGGCAGAGGCACAGAAACAGGTTACGTCCCTCATGGATATGGGGGCCATTCAGACCAGTACCAAAACAGGAAAAGGACAAGGTTTTTACTAGACTGTTCTTTGTGCCTAGAAAGGACAAGGCCTGGTGGCCAATACTGGATTTATTGATTTTGAACACATACCTGGACATTCAAAATACTGACTTTGCAGCAGCTTCTGCCCATGCTGGGCAAGAAAGCTTGGCTGGTGACTTTAGACCTAAAAGAGGAATAACTGCATGTCCCAATAAGACAGTTGTGCAGAAGATACCGCAGATTCAAGGCTGGCTTAATGCATTACCAATTCTCTGCACTGCCCTTTGACTTATCTACTGCGCCCAGGGTCTTTACAAAGTGCCTGACACCAGTAATTGCATTTTGCAGACACAGAAGCATACAAATGTATCCTTACACTCTTCTTAGACACCTGGCATTTGTGAAAAGGCTTCTAACATGCCTAGGGTACACAATAAAAGAAAAGAAATCACAACTGGTGCCCTCTCAAAAGATAACATTCTTGGGTGCAAGCTTGAATACAACTGTCCAGATGGCTTGCCTCACGCCAGACAAAGGCAACTGACTACTTACTTTAAACTGATGGCATCAAAAACCCAGTCTTCTGCAAGACAAATTCTGCAGGCTCTGGGCTTCATGGCATCCTGCTAATTCCATATGCAAGACTGCATATGAGCAAACTTCAATGGTACCTAAAAAGTTTCTGGAGTCAACATTCACACAGTCTGGAAATGATGATTCCTCTCATCCCCTGCCTGCAACAGGAGTTTCTATGGTGGGCAAAGGCCTGTCACCAAAACATGGGACGGCCCTTCACTCTATCCCCTGCCAGCCATGTATTCAGAGCATATGGGCACCAAATCAAATGCATCTACATATCAACCAGAAAGATGCTAGCTGTTCAAAATGCTCCAACAGCCTTCAAGGACTTACTTCATCCAGGACAACTACTGATTAAAGACTGACAACACCACAGTCATGGTATATAAACAAGCAAGGGGGCACACACACATCCTTTGCAGACTAGCCATGGCACTGTGGGACACAGCTTTGACCTACCAAATAAATCTTCAAGCTAAATTCCTGCCAGGAAAACAACACTCTGGCAGACTAAGCAGAAACCTTATGGATCCTCACTAGTGGAAACTAAATCCACAAGTCTTCAGCATGATAGCATTGAAATAGGGGAGCCCAAACATAGACCTATTTGCCTCTCCTCAAAATTATCAACTGAATAAGATTCTGCACAAGGACTTATCACAGACAAGCATGGAAAGTGGATGCCTTATCCTTCAGTTGGAAAAGCCTATCGGTTTACGCCTTTCCTCCTTCTTGCCTCTTCTACCCAAGGTCATCCTAAAAGTCAGACAAGAGAAGCCAAAGATGATATAAATTGCCCCGGACTGGCCCCGCCAATACTGGTGCCCAATCCTAAGGAACTTGTCTCGATACCCAGCTTGGACCTTGCCTCAAAAACCACAACTACTGTCCCAGCAAAACAATCAGATCCTGCACAATCAACTACAGACTCTGAACCTGGCAGCATGGCTAATCCTGTAATCCTACAGATGACACCTCAGCAAAGCTGTGATGGATGTCATTTTGGAAGCCAGAAGGCCTAGTACTAGAAAATCTTATGCTGACAAATGGAAGAGATTCTGTGCTTGGAATCTAGCACAAGGAACTGATGCAGCAGAACCTGCATATTCCCCAGATATTACAATACTTAGATGCTTGACAAAGGCCTAGCTTTCTCATCAATCAAAATCCATGCCTCTGCCATTTCGGCTCATTACAATACAGAGCCACCAATTTTTTCTCATACTTTACTAAAGCAGTATCTTAGAGGAGCCAAAATTTTAAGGACTCCTAGAAGATCACTATTACTTGCATTGAACCTCAATTATGTGATGGAAAAGCACACCCTGCCTCCATTTGAACCAGCTGCTACCACTGATATAAAGTTCTTATCATGGAAAACAGCTCTGCTACTAGCAATTACTTCAGCAAGAAGAGTTTGAGCTACAGGCCCTCATGGCTGTAGAGCCTTTTATCATATTTTACCCAGACAGGGTGTCTCTGAGGACAAGTCCTACTTTTATGCCCAAGGTAAATTCCAGTGTGGCTCTTAACCAAACAATTCTGCCAACTTTTATCCAAATCCGCAGAACAAAGGGGAGAGAATTCTGCATTCCTTGGATGTACGCAGACAGCTAAGATTCTACTTGAGCAGGAATAAAGCTCTAAGAAAAACTGAGCAATTGCTACTGTCGTATGCTGCAGGATCAGAAGGAAAGGCTGTTTTCAAAGCAGACCATTTCAAAGTGGATAAGCCATTGCATCCGTTTCGGCTACTTACACCATGGCAAACCTGTGCCCAAGGGCAATAGGTCTCACTCCAGGGCTGCAGCTACTTCAGCAGCCTTTCTCAAAGGAGTACCAACCAAGGACATTCTAGAGGCTGCTACTTGGAGTTCTGTTCACACCTTTACAATGCATTACCATTTGCCTCTCTAAGTCCAGGGCAGGCTTTGCCACTGCAGTGCTGCAGGGCCTTATAGCCTCACCTAATGCTGTTTAGCTCCAGCCTCCCAACCATAGCTTTGGGATTCTACCCAAATGTAATGACTGCAACAGTGAAACACTAAGAACATAGTACAGTTGTGTACACTTATCATAAATGTAGATGTTAGTGTATTCCCCCTGTCATTCTAAATGTTTTATACCCCTGACGACCTGACGTCCTGGAAGAGAAGACTGCAACAGACGCAGGACCCAAGACTTTGGAATTCAGGCTGACTGAGGGCAACCTGCCAGCAGATTACCCAAATGTAATAATTGCAACAGTGAATACACTCTAACATCTACATTTATGGTAAGTGTACACAACTGTACTTTTTCAGCCATCATTTTCATTTTGACCTTTTTTCCCTAGTCTGAATATCTGTTTAAAGCTACTTCCATTTTTCCAACCCTTTGTTTGTGGTGGTGTACTTCAGTGTTTATTTTAACCAGGTCTGTACGCAGTTGTCTTGTATCTTCCTGTAGGTTACTGGAAGTCCTGTCAGAAGGTTGCATTGCTTTTTGCTGAACAGCTACATAACTTTCCCCAGTCAGTGTTTCTTCCTCACTTTCTGTAGCTGACTTTTTTTTTTTCCAGGTCTTCTGTTTCTCTTGCTGGCATCCAGGCAGTGCACTTACTAGCCAGTTACTGAACTTTAACCATAAACGCAAGTCTACTGGCTGCCTCTTGAGTTTTTCACACTGGGAGAGCTAGAAACAAGATGTTACTCAATGTGTAGTCATCTTGGAGGTCCTCTTTTCTTATGGCTTAAGAATTGTATTCTATCACTTTTCAGATGGTTTGACGCACCAGACTTTCCTGCATCGTCCCACAATGATATTCCTTTAAAGTATAATGGTTTTGCTTAATCCAGACTTTATCATAAGACTTGAATGTATGTCTGCACGTTGTGCAAAAAAATGTGCATGTATTGTATGCCACATACTAAAACATTCACAAGTGTATGTGGAATGCTTATGAAGCTTTTAGGCTGGTTCTGATGGTTGTGCTTGCTATATGCTGTTACATGTTTTGTGAGACTTGTATGGTAACATTTGTTTTTATCCCTTTTAATTTGCAGGGTAAAAGAGATGAAAACATTTCTATAATCGACTTTGAAAAAATTGACCAGGATGCAAGGGTAGGCCTTGATATATTACTCTTCATTTTACTTCTGTGGTTTAATAAATTGAAATGCATTTGGTTAAACTACTTGGGGGGGCAGGAGTAGAGGTCTTACTTTTTTCCATTTTCTGAGGTTTTTCTAGTGAATTTCTGTAAACCAATTTAACAAAAGGCATTAACGAGCCAGTAATGGCATATTCACTGGGTTGAAGGATATAGTTTGCTGGTAAGTGTTGGGGAGAATAAAGGATGATCACACATGGCTGCATCTTCTGCTAAATTGCCGCACTTGTGTAGCCAGAGTTGCTGCTTTCTGATACAGCTGTTAAGAATTTAAATCACTGGTGAAACAACATTTTTACAGTCTTGTGTTCGTTAGTTTGCAGCAGATATAAAAGTTAATTTAGAAATCAGTAATGTCTTGCCGTTGTGTAAAACTTGTGACTTGTGTAGTTTGCCTACTATCTGACAACTTAAACTATGTATTGGATGACTTTCAATGTTTGCAGTGTGAAATCAAATCTTTAAGTACAAGATATAGCACAGATGGAGAGCATTAAAATAGGTACTTAGTCAAGATATTTTTGATATGGGGTCAAAACCCTCATGGGGCCGTGTCTGTGTGTGTGTGTGTGTGTGTGTGTGTGTGTGTGTGTGTGTCTGTGTGTGTGTGTGTCTGTGTGTGTGTGTCTGTGTGTGTGTCTGTGTGTGTGTGTCTGTGTGTGTGTGTCTGTGTGTGTGTGTCTGTGTGTGTGTCTGTGTGTGTGTCTGTGTGTGTGTGTCTGTGTGTGTGTGTCTGTGTGTGTGTGTCTGTGTGTGTGTGTGTCTGTGTGTGTGTGTCTGTGTGTGTGTGTCTGTGTGTGTGTGTCTGTGTGTGTGTCTGTGTGTGTGTCTGTGTGTGTGTGTCTGTCTGTGTGTTGTGTGTCTGTCTGTGTGTGTGTGTGTGTGTCTGTGTGTGTCTGTGTGTGTCTGTGTGTGTCTGTGTGTGTCTGTGTGTGTCTGTGTGTGTGTGTCTGTCTGTGTGTCATTTACCTGCTGCTGAGCAAGGTGAATACCAGTCTTTGCTAGAAAAGTAGTTGTTGCATCTGCCCGAGACAAATCTTCTGATATGGCATGTTGGTAAGTGTGGAAGTGAGGAGTAGACGCCCATTTTTGGGTAGTGCAGGGGTAAATACCCAGTGCAGAATTCCATTTGTAGTACAGGTGTTTGCAATGTCTTAATTTTGAAGTCTCCAAATGTTGAGGTACTTTCAACTTTTTAAAAGCAGTATTGCATGTGTACGAAATTACTGAAGCCTTTTGCACATGTTGCATTGCAGTTCAAAAATAATGCAAAGAAAAAGTAAGAAATTGCCTTACAGTAGCTTGTCCTCCCCACCCCCATGCCCTTTCAGCTTGTGTTGTAATTGTAGAGCTGTTCTGATTTTCCTTCATACTCTTGTCACGTTCACAGTACTTGTTGGTACCATTTCAATCTAGAGAATGTTTAATTGTGCTGGCCCAGATTTATAGGCTGAGGCTGAAATGAAGTAGATGAAGCAAGAGCAGACAAATGTTTGAAAACATGTATGTTCTTTACCCAGGAGTTGTATGAAGCTGGAGTCAAGAGGAAAGGAACAGATGTTCAAAAATGGATCACCATTATGACTGAGGGGGCCATACCTCATCTGCAAAAAGGTACAAGCAAAGTTAATGTCTTGCATTTTAGAAAGTGGTATGTAAAAATGTAAAAGTGACTGAAATGTACTACAGTCTCATTGTTAATATGAATGCTAGCCTGGTACAAGTGATTTGAAAATTACTACAGAGTTAACTTTGTTTAATACTGGTCTGTTACAAGTGTACTTCATTCCATCTACTTGGAATCCTTGGTGCGTGGTGAACTTGAGAGCTGGGCTCAATGTCGCTCATGTTCATAGGTGTGTACAAGGCTACTGCTAGGGCCCTTATAAGTCTACCTGTGCAATCCAAATGTGACCCACAAGTATTGGATGATTTACTGACTGCCTCTATCCGTCCGATACATGGGCACCAGACCAGGGCTGAATTTTCAATTACTCATTCATTGGTACAAGTTCCACTTAAATAGGGATAGGGAGGAACTCTGCTTCACATGGATAGGGAGGAACTCTGCTTCACATGGATAGGGAGGAACTCTGCTTCACATGGATAGGGAGGAACTCTGCTTCACATGGATAGGGAGCCTGTTCCAGAGAATAGGAATTCTGAGCATCTTGTATGCCAGACAAACATCACCTGTCTTTATGATATTCCATAAAGAGATGGGGTTTTGAGGTAATCGGCTTAGGATTTTGTTTACTGCCTGTGTCTTTTTTAATGAACCTTTGTGGGCATTCCAGTTGCTGCATGTGTCTGGTTGGGTACATACCAAAGAGCATTATACTTGACAGAGGGCCAAGTACTGTGGTATGTTCTCTCTGGACTTGGTTGCCAAGCCCTTGCTTATAAGTTGAGCAACACAGAAGGATTTTTTTTACTGTCTTTTATATATGTTGGCCAAAGGCCTGTATCTACATGAGTTCCAAGATCCCTGACTACTGAATCAACACTTAGGGTTGTTTTATTGACATGGTTACCCAGGGTGGCCATCTTCCCAAAAGGTACTGTAACACATTTCTTGGTATTGAGTTTTAATCTATGGCTTTGGCACCAAGTGTTTTGTCTGCATTAATCTTCCTGTAGGGTGTTCTCATCTTGGGGGGGGGGGGGGGTTCCCAGTTGGTAGTCCTGTATGAACTTGGTTAGCCAGAGGCCTTTGACATCTGAGAAGTGGGTGCAGCACAGAGCCCTGGGTGATGGCCTCTTTGTGGAGGTGACCTCATTGAGTCTAACCACCTGGGTCCTATCCAGCATGTTAAGGGGTTTATTCCTAGTTGCACAAGTTTGACAATGCTCGCGTGGGGTATTGTATCAAATGCTTTAGCCAAATCTATGTAGGTAGTATGCACCACTTTCCCCTCATCCATGGCCTTGGTGACCTTACCAAAGGTGCTGGTGGACATTACCTCCAATGACAAAGCCAACCTGGGATAAATAGTGTCTGGAAGTCTCGTATGTCCTTTCTTTCCATGATGTTGCAGATGAGACTAATCAGACTAATGGGTCTGTAGTTTCCAGATCTGTTGACAGCCTCCTTTCTTGTGGCAAAAACTTGTAGTTAATGACTACTTGAGGGGTTCCGATTTCATATTTTAGGCTGTTTGGGAGGCATCTTGGAATGTTATTGGGTCCTTCTTGACTTCAAGAGCAGCCAGTACATACTCTCCCTAATTGTAGTTTGGTTAGGTTTGCGGGTATTTCTTGGGGGGTGGTTCTGGGTGAGAGGGAGTAAAGTTGGAACTGAATTTCTCCACTAACTGCTTTGCTATGTCACCAGGCTTAGTAAATGTGGTACCATTAACCCACCAGTTCAGTACATTGCTGTCTGCTGCCCAACATAACTGAAGAAGGCTTTATGGTTATCCTTCACTTGGGAGGATATATTAACTTCAAACTGCTTTGCTTGACCTAATTATCTCTTAATTGCCTATTTAGTTAGAGTGTTTTTAACTTTAAGAATTGCCCCTGATGTTTACCATAATTGTTTTCTTTTTTTGTAATATCCTGTTTAATTTGGGATACCACAGGGTGTTTAGTCTTGGCCTTGCTTCTAGCAGGCACAGTAGCCTATGTGCAGCCATTAACATGGTTGTACAGAGTGAGAGCAATTCAGCATACGCTGTCTGTGTTTGGAAGGGCATTGAATTTTGGCAAACCACTTATTTCAAGCCAAACATAGCTTTTTATTAGTTCCTAACCATTTTAATGGGATTATATTGTTGCTCTTTGATTTCAAAGGAGACCACTTTGTGGTCGGTCCTTACAGGGAGGACAAGAAATGGGGGATGGGGTGCAGTGTTCTCCCATATTTTTGAGCACAAGCTCCGGTATGTTGGAGCTTCTAGTGGGAATGTTTAGTCTGTGGTGGTTTGTATTTATGAAGTCCAGGAATCTCTGCCTGTAGATTTGAGGCAGTGTAGGATTCCTAGTCTATATACAGGGTTAGTCTCCCCTGAGTAGGGTAGGCCCAAGTATGCATTGTGGGCTGCTTTGGGCCATGAAGGGTGACCTATAGCTGGCTAGGATATGGTACAGGATTGTCTGTGGTGATCTGTACATGGAGAAACTCCAGCACATCATCCTGTTTGATCACCCTTTGGCCCATGTCTGTGCAACTACTGGTCTAGAAGTGTGAAAAGCACTGAAACCTAGCACTGTCAGGGTACCTTTTCTAAACCATGTCAGTAATTTCACAGGTGTATATCCTTGAGTGTAAGGAGGGCATGTAGTTTGTGTCTTTTGGGCTTCTGGCATAAAGCATGGCCTTGTGGTTTACTTAAGTACATTGTCACTTTTATTGTGAAGTGCATTTCAGACTAAAGCCATCCTTCCGTAATCTTGTGGAAGTTTTCATGTTTTTGTGCATGAGTAACTTTTTTTTTTTTTTATCTTTGATTTGCAGTATTTGAAAGGTACAACTGTTACAGCCCTTATGACATGGAGGAAAGCATCAAAAAGGAGGTGAAAGGGGACCTGGAAAATGCCTTCCTTAATCTCGGTAAGCTTAAACTTTGGGCATTTTCAAACAGTAACTGTTACAAAACATTACAAGTAAAATCACTGTGGTGATAACAGTATCCGACTTTGCATTAACAATCTGAGATAATTATAACTGTCTAGCACACATTTTCCTGCTCTCCAGCAGCAGTCTGAGACTAACCTTTCTTGTCAAAGCTAATACACAGCAAGTGTCTGCTTTAAACGTAAAAGTTCTAGTGCAGTACATAATTTGCAAGACCTGTGAGGTCTTTTGTGCCATGTGTCATTAAACTGCAGGAGAAGATGGAGGTTTACTTTTTAACTCTATCCTTGGGTTGCTTTTCTCCCTACAGTAGGATGAAGAAAATGGCGTCGGCTGCATCTTGTATACCCCTGTTGCACTGACGTCAGGGAGGAGGCAACAGCAACCGATGCCGGACCAAGACTTTGGAACTCAGGCCGACTGGGATACCGGCTGACGGCAGGATAACCCAAGTGTAATGACTGCAGCAGTGTAACACTAACATCTATACAAGATGCAGCCGATGCCATTTTCTTCAGTCTTTCTTGCCGCGCGGTGCCCGAAGCAAAAGCAGTTCGCAAGTGCCAGTTGGCCCTCTCCTGAGATTTTCATTCCAAATCCAGAACCAAAGTCTTCTACAAAGATAAGTACCCCATTGGGGAAACATTTTCTTGCCTCAGACCGATGTCAGTAAAAGTTAACTATTTCTTGTGGGAAGCAAATACCTCATAAGGATTTCCATTCCTATTGTATCCCATGCCTAGGCCCAAACCACAACGTCACTGGTTGTCAGTTTTGTGCTAGGTTTAACAAGCGCACTATTAAATGTCGGTTTGATTTTGCCCAACATTATTTTGGTAGACAGTTCAATTATACCATGCCGTCAGAACTTCTGATGACCGGAATACACAAGTGCAAAGACGAGGATAGGCATCCGAGGCCCAAAACTGACTACGAAGCCTCTTCTAGGCCAGTTGCCGGTTCTCCGGTTTTCAGCAAGGCGCCTTTGCAGCCCCTGACAGCTTCTGTAGAATCACAGGCCACCTCTGACTCCCATGTGGAGATGGCTGGGCCTTCGGACGCACAAGTTATTCGGCCTACCAAGACTAACCTTTCAGAGGGATCCAGAGTAGCTGAGCAACCCACAGCTTCAGAGGGCGTCTTCAGACCTACTCAGTTAAGCATTAAACCCTCAGCTAAGTCTTAAGCCTCCTTTAAAATCAAAGTAACAAATACAGCATTCTCCAGGACAGGCCTCCATGCCTAAGAAGCAAATGCTCAAAATGGCCGAAGACCTAATCACTCTGATCAGGGGGTCCCATCCACCTCCTGATAAAAGGCCTAGACAGGATGCAGACTCATCCGACCAGGTGTCCATCTCTTCTGATTCTTCCTCAGACCTAGGATACTCTTTACCCCCTTATGAGGATTCTGATGCTGAGGAATCAATTCCATCAGCCTCACTGCCTGAGGACTACTCCTTTGGGGAAACCCTACATACCATGAGGGAGCATTTCCACTGGGAAGGCCAGGATTACTTAGAAAACAAGAAAAGGCTCCGAGACTTCCTTTTTATTATCTCAACAGACCCCTTGCTATTCCGCCAGTGTTGGATATTGTGGATTATGTGTATACTGAATCCAGCTTAAATCCTGATTCCTTACCTCCAGCCCGTTAAACCTGACAGATGCTACAGAGTCCCTGACTCGCATAAATTTCTGTATAAAAGCCCTGTAGCTGACCCTGAAACTATTTCTCAGGGACCCAAAGGAGTTAAGGCCTCTTCAGCCAAGAATCCAGTTCCCTCTGACAGATTCCAGAGCATTAGACAGATGGGGAAAGAAAGTATATACGTCCAACTTTAGCAATGAGAGCCTTAAATTGCCAGTTTCACATGCTAAAATATCAGCAATTTTTACTGTTTCAGTTAAAACAAAAAATGCTTCCAGAATTGGAGCCTTTTAAAGAAATGCAGGATTTATTGCATGCAGCTGAACAAGTGGGAAAGCATACTTTGCAATGTGGTTTTGATTCTCTAGAGGCCTCCTGCAGAGCAGCAGTTACAGGCTCTGTCATTAGAAGACATGCTTGGTTAAAAGAACATACGTTACCAGATCATGTTAAAGCAAAATTATTGGATGCACCTTTGCAGCAGGATGTGTTTGGAGTTAAGGCAGAAGAGGTATTAAAGAAAATGGAGGATAAGGCAAAAACTATGCAAACGGTGAAGGATTTCTTGCAGGTTCAGCCTCCTAGATTTAGCAGAAACTGGCCAACTAAGAATTGGTCCTTTCCAATTACAGACAGATCTCAAAGGGGAAGATAGATGTCCAAGAGGTAGAGGTCAAACACAAGGTCCGTACAGGCCTTGACAATGGGTTGCATCAGGCCAGAAAGAAGGGGAAGACAGGCCCCAACCATATAAAAAGCAGATCCAACGACTTCCCACTACAGCTGCCAAACCAATCCCTCTTGGCAGCCACCTTGGGAGGAAAACTGGCACTCTTCTACCACAATTGGCAAGTGATCACCAAAGACAAATGGGATCTCAGCATTGTATTTCAAGGTTACAGGTTCCACTTTCTCACACTGCCAAGGTTAAAAGGAATGCAAAGTCTGCCACCAAATCAATGGGCAGAGGCTCAAAAACAATTACAGCACTCGTGGATATGAGAGCTATTCAAAAGGTACCATCACAGGAGCAAGGACAATTTTACTCGAGACTCTTTTTGGTACCCAGAAAGGACAAAACCTGGAGGCCCATTCTGGATCTTTCATCTCTAAACACTTACCTGGATGTTCCAAAATTCAACACTACAGCAGGTTCTTCCCATGCTGGGCAAGAAAGCTTGGCTCATGACTTTGGACCTCAAGGAGGCATACCTACATGTCCCCATCAGACAAAACTGCAGAAGATACCTCAGATTCTTAGCTGGTTCAATGCACTACCAATTCTCTGCACTGCCCTTTGGCTTATCTACTGCGCCCAGGGTCTTCACGAAGTGCCTGGCACCAGAATTTCCTTTTGCAGACAAAGGGATTCAAATTTATCCGTACCTGGATGACTGCCTGATTCAAGCAGAGAGCAAGGACATTCTTCTAAAGCATCTGGCGTTTGTAAAAAAGTTAAGTTGCCTGGGGTACACAGTAAACGAAAAGTCAAAACTAGTGCCCTCACAAGAGATTATAATCCTGGGTGCCAGCTTGAACACACCGGCCCATATGGCTTATCTTACGCCAGACAAACAAGGACAACTGACTCAATACTTTCAATTGATGGCAACAAAGACCCAACTCCCTGCAAGAATTCTGCAGGCCTTTGGTTACATGGCATCCTGCATACTACTAATTCCATATGCCAGACTGCATATGAGGAAACTACAATGGTACCTAAAGAATGTATGGTCTCAACACTGTCAAAGTTTGGAAACAAGTTCTATCACTAATCCCTTGCCTTCAACAGGAGTTTCAATGGTGGGCTCAAGCTTGTCACCTCAACAAGGGACAGCCTTTTACACAACCCACAGCCAGGCAAACACTGACAACAGATGCATCGGATTACGCCTGGGGAGCACACATGGCAGGCAAATGTATTCAGATCACATGGCCCTTGGAACAAAGGCATCTTCACATCAATCAAAAAGAGATGCTAGCTGTACAAAATGCCCTTATAGCTTTCAAGGACCTGCTGCATTCAGGGCAACTACTGCTAAAGACAGACACCACCACAGTTGTGGTACATAAAGAAGCAAGGGGGCACTCACTTCTACACCTTATGCAGATGAGCCATGACCTTGTGGAACACAGCTATAAACCTTCAAGTTCATCTGCAAGCACATTCCTGCCAGGAGAGAAACACACTGGCAGACTACTTAAGCAGAAGCATCATGGATCCCTACGAATGGGAATTGAATCCACAAACATTCAGAATAACACAGAAATGGTGGAGCCCAGACCTAGATCTGTTTGCATCCCCAATAAACTGCCAGCTACAATAATTCTGCACAAGGAGTTACCATCCACAAGCATGGAAAGTGGATGCCCTCTCATTCAACTGGGAGAACCTACAAGTATACGCTTTCCCACCACTACCTCTCCTGCCAAAGGTACTCATAAAAGCCAGACAAGAGCCAAAGATGATCCTGATTGCACCAGACTGGCCACGCCAGCACTGGTACCCAATCTTAAGAAGCTTGGCACAAGAACCACCCTGGATTTTGCCTCAAATCCCACATCTACTGACTCAGCACAACACTCAAATACTACACAGCCAGCTGAAGACCTTAAACCTAGCTGCATGGAAGATTCCTTAGTCAAGCAAGCAATGCCTCTCTCCAAAGCTGTTATGGATGTCATTCTGGAGGCCAGAAGGCCTAGTACCAGGAAAGCCTATTCGGATAAATGGAAGAGATTCTGTGCCTGGAACCAAGCTCATAGCCTTGACCCTCTTGTCCCAAACATTCCTCAGATACTACAATACTTAACTGAGATGCTGGACAAAGGCCTCTCCTCATCCAAAATCCACGCCTCTGCCATCTCTGCTCATTACAACACGGATCCACCAATTTTCTCTAATCCTCTGTTAAAACAGTACCTCAGAGGGGCTAAAAACATAAGACCGCCCCGTAGAGCACCTACTCCAACTTGGGACCTCAACTTTGATTTGGAAAAACTTTTATCTCCTTTTGAGCCAGCTAACACCGCAAAATTAAAATTTATCTCTTGGAAAACTGCTCTGCTCCTGGCAATAACATCAGCACGAAGAGTTTCAGAATTACAGGCACTAATGGCAGTGGAACCTTTCCTCATTTTCCACCAGGACATAAGAACAAAACCCTACGTTTATGCCAAAGGTGGTATCCAGTGTGGCTCTAAACCAAACTATTCACCTGCCAACTTTTTTAATCTAAACCACAGAATAAAGGGGAGAGACTACTGCACTCTGGACATTCACAGGCAGTTACGCATCTACTTGGACAAAACCAAAGCTTTCAGAAAATCTGAGCAATTATTGGTAGCATATGCTGCATTAGCACAGGGAAAAGCTATTTCAAAACGGACCATTTCAAAATGGATAGGACATGGTATACGTTTCTGCTACACATACCATGGAAAACCTGTACCTAGCAGCATTAGATCTCACTCTACCAGGGCAACAGCCACTTCAACTGCCTACCTCAGGGGAGTTCCTACCAAGGATATTTTGGAAGCAGAAACTTGGAGTTCTGTACATACCTTCACCAAGCATTACCATCTGCCTCTATACTCTAAATCCAGAGCTGGCTTCGCCGCTGCAGGGCCTTATAGCCACCCCTAATGACTTATAGAACTAGCCACCCTACCTCAGCTTTGGGATTCTACCAAAGTGTAATGACTGCAGCAGTGTAACACGATGAACATAGTACAGTTTTGTACCTACCATAAATGTAGATGTTAGTGTATACACTGCTGCAGTCCAGTTTACCCTCCCTCCTTCCCCTCTTACTGGCTGGTACGTACCTATGTCTTCTACCCTTACTACCTATGGGGAGTATTTGCTGGTTGCTGTTTTTTGCTTTTCTTATGTATGTTTTATTAGCAATTGGAATTGCCTACCTATTTAGAGGCACCTGACATCTGGGACAAGAAAAACTGAAGAAAATGGCATCTGCTGCATCTTGTATACCCCTGCCACACAGACATCAGGGAGGAGGCGACAGCAACCGACGCCGGACCAAGACTTTGGAACTCAGGCCGACTGGGGAACCTCCTGACTGCAGGATAACCCAAGTGTAATGACTGCAGCAGTGTATACACGCTAACATCTACATTTATGGTAGGTACAAAACTGTACAGTATCAGACTCGCTCATACTTCATTAAAACTTTTATTTCTTTGCCTTGGAATTAAAGGAAGGGAAAGCCTGCCCACGTTTAAGCTCAACTTCTCACATACTTTAGTCTGTGTGAGATGCATCATGCAGGAGGAAATTCCTTTGAAATCTGCAGTTTTCTGTATTGGGTACTGTTGACAATTTTTATGTGGTCAGTTGGCCCTGGTGATGCTCCGCAGCTACCATAAAAAAAAAATGGTGAAGCTGTTTGCCATTGTCTTTTATTGCAAAACTGCAAGAGAACTTGCACTGATTCCAGTGTAGCCATGCCTTTCATAGTAAAACAAAGGAACTGGATCATTCAAGAGGCCAAAGGCAGTTGTCACCTCTTCTGACAAATTTCCAACAAAACTATAAGACTGAACAACAAGTGATAAAAATAAACTAAAACCTAAGAACCACTAGGCAGTGGAGCAGTCAAAAACCTTTAATCAAATGTTTGTCATAAAATGACTTCATAAAACAATTTAATAAAAACGTAAACACCACAGTATTTAAAGAGCATGCAACTAATAATCTTGCACAGTCACTTATACAGAAGAATCTATTTTAATAATTTAAAGCAACAAAAGTAAATATAGCCTGCCCATTACAAAATACTAATCAAAAGTTTTTTGTTTTTGTTGACTTCATCGCTTCTCCTTTAACATTTAATATTAATGCACTCATTCAACCCAGGAGACATATCAGCACTGTCTTATTTACTACTGGGTCTCAACACTTTCTAGTTTATTCTTATAATTCTCCACCCCCACTCCATGTCTTTAGGAACATGTTGTAAAACTGAAAACAAATTTCTTACAACTATTAGAAACCTCTGAATGCTTGTGTAATGCATTATTAATGTCTTTAGACTTGGAGTACAAATGTTCCTTGATTCTATCCACCAGCCTGCATGTGGTCATTCATAGAGATATATACCACACCAGTTGAATTTGCATGTGTATCTACACAGTACAGATTGAGAATCCATATGCTCCAAGGCAACATAAGGACTTGCATAAATGAACTTACATACATATATTGCATGTACCACAGGTGTACATTCTTTGTTTTTATTAGTATAAGAAAGTTTTCCTGTCTTCTCTGTAGCAGATTTTTGATACAGTTATGCCTTTTGTATGCAAAATCAGGAAGGTTATCAGTATTAAGTACTTCAGGATTCCTCTCTCAACTTTCCAATTTTTACATCTCATTGTTAATAGGGTAGCCATCTACAGACATATCTAGCATAAAAACAGGATTGTCACCCATGTATTTAAAATGGTATTTGTTCACTTTTTTTTGCCCAGCAGGCTTAAACCATCTCTTTTTTTTTATTACTGACTTCAGCCACTTTACATTCAAGATTATATCCTCTATCCTTACAGAAATAATGTTTAATACTACTATTTTTTATAATCTTCCTATGGTGGTCATCCTGGAGGCTCAAATGAATTGCCCCCTTGGGATGTTTTATAAATTCGGATACCCACTCCTGAAATACAGGTAGCCATTGGCAAACCTTTCCTTCCCATATATTTTACTGTCCACTTTCCTATTAAATTCCATTGTAGATGGAAATCAGAAATGTGATTTACTACTTCATAAACTCGAATCCCTTCTTGACTAATGTTCATAGTTTAGAAAGTCGACAAATCTTTTTATATTTAAAAAAAAAAAAAAAACACACAGAATTCACTGGTGGCTAATACGTTTGCCTCCCACCATCCAAGTACAAGGCTGGCGAATGCTGGGGCCACTACTGCCCCCATAGCCACACTTCTAGTTTATAATAGGTGTTATCAAACAAAAACTTATTCTCCAACACTACTTCCTTCACACAGTATAAAAATATTTGATAATTTGAAAACAGTGGTATACTTGGTTAAATATTACCTTATCTCTACACCTTTTATCTTGTGGAATAATTGTATAAGGAGCACACATCGCTGGTTCCAATTTTTATATTGGAGTGGCTGTAATCATAGATTTTATGAAAATCGTTCAGCTTTTCCAAAAGATTCCAAGAGTCTCTTAAATGGGATGGTAATTTTTGTACTAGGTATTTTAAGAACATCCAAGTATAAAGCTATCCATTCACATATATTGTTAGGGGCAAATACTGTCTGTCTAAATGGCTGTCTTTCAGGGTTTTTATGAAAGCTTAGGAATCCCGAATAAAACACCAACTTTAGGATTATCCGTCTTTAATCTTGATGTCAGTTATAAATGTTTTTGCACATTTTCGTAATTTTCTATACAACCATAGAGCTTTCTGTCATTGGTATTCATTAAAGGAGTTGTATTTCCCAGTCAGACTTTTTCTCAGTGATTATAGCTATAGTTATATCGAAGTAAAGAACAGTGATGGGGTAGAAGCTCCAGGCACACATACGAAGTCTGTATTTCCAATTTAGTCTGAAATCTTGTACTATTGATAAATTAAGTAGGCCCACCTTATCCACTAGACACAAAATCCAGCACTTTAATACAGGTGAGGCAGCGTGTGGATAACCTGCAAGCTGCAAGCAAAGAGAATGAAACGCTGACAAAAGGAAATTAAACACTAATAATCAGTAGATTTAACTCACCTTGGGTTCATTGAGACATGCATTCCATATGTAAATGTGGTAAGCAGTGCTATGCAAGGAAAACGGACATGAATACAACAGGAAGACTAAGCACAACAGAGCGCAGTTAAGATGTGGCAACAGAGAGCGCAGTTAAGATGTGGCTGAAGAGTAGGAAACACAGGAGTCGAGGTGATGCAGCAGTTCCAGTGCAGTACTGGGAAAACAATGGGCTGACAAGTACACTGCAAGGCTTAAAAATGTGCATTAACATACCCTGCTTCCCAAGACTGGGGAACTGGTGGAGAAAATAGGCGACCAGATATTCTTGAATTTGTGCAAAGCCTTTCTTGTCATTGTGCGAGGGGAAAATGCAGTCATGTGCAACATACTGTGAATGGAGCATTTTGTCTATGCACATTTCACAAGAGATTACAAGGCAGACAGTAAACTGCAGAGCCATGCAAAGAGCAAAACCTACACAGATGACAGACAAATTTAAGAGTATATGAGCAAGAGAATATCCTTTATGTAATTTCATCTAGTCATCTGGGAGAAAATGTACTGAAAATGAAATGGGAGCAGGAAAAAGAAACCCTGCAGAAAGGAAACTTTGTACCCTAAACATCACTAATACAGTTATGACACTTACTAAAACCCACAGCCACCAAAGCTAATGAGACTGAAGTTTTGTAACCTAGAAACAGTACTGTGATTGTTGTAATGTGTATTGGGGGGGGGGGGGTGTAAAGGAATAGGGACATGTTTTCTTACCAAGCTGCAAAGTATGCAGTCCATGATACTATTGGGAATTAATGGCCCAAATTCCCAGTTGCTACACTGCCTGGTTAAGTGGCCTTGCTCAAGTTCATGATAGGAAAATAAAGATGGACAGATTTGATGTACTGTCCTCTGTACTTGCTGCCAGACGTATCATAAGTTCAGTTAGAGGAACAGGAATGGGTTGCTGCATGCCTTATCCCACTAATCAAATTGCAGTATGTGTAACTCCCACAAGGGTATATACCATACTGCTTTATTTTTGACTGGTTTCTCTGCTCTTTAACACATTTTTTTTTTTTTTTTAAGGTTATTCAATCTTGCCTGAGAAGCCCAAGTTTAGTTATAAAAAAATCCTTGAGCTTTTCAACATGCTTCAAGATGTGCCAGTGCTTTGATATTGTTTTAAAGACATTAGTAAGTCATTTGTGTCTTCAATAGACTTCTGTCTTGTACTACATGCCTCACCATATGAGTATCCATATGTTCATCGTGTTTCACTGTTGGTCATTACACTTGGGTTATCCTGCTGGCAGGAGACAACGCAGTCTGCCCGAGTTCCAAAGTCTTGGTCCGGTGTCTGTTGCGGTCGCCTCTTCCCTGATGTCAGTGCTCCAGGGGTATAAAAATTGCAGCAGATGCCATTTTCTTCAGTCTTTCTTGCCGCACGGTGCCCGAAGCAAAAGCAGTTCGCAAGTGCCAGTCGGCAGACTCCTGAGATTTTCAAAATTGCATTTCAAAACTTGAAGTCTTCAATAAAGCTAATTACCCCGTTGGGGAAACTTTTTTTTTGCTCCAGACCGATGTCAGTAAGTTAATAGTATTTCTTGTGGGAAGCAAATACCTCATAAGGACTTTCACTCTTGCTGCATTTCTTGCCTAGGCCCTGACCACGACATTACTAGTTGGTTTTGTGCTAGATTCAATAAACCCACTATTAAACGTCCGTTTGATTTTGCTTTACATTATTTTGGATGAAGATTTAATTCTATAATGCCGTCGGAACAACGCATAAAAAGTGCAGAGACAGAGGCATCCGAGGTCCAAAACCGATGACTAAGCCTCTTCTAGGCTAGTCGCAGGTTCTCAGTGAGGTGCTTTCACAGCCCCTGACACCCGCTACCTCAGAGCCACAGGCCCCAACCAACAGCCACGTGGAGACACCGAGGCCTGTGGAAACTCAAGGTATTGGGCCTACGGAAACTATACCCTCATATGGGTCCGGAGCCACTGAGCAGGCACCGGCTTCTGAGGGTGTGTTCAGACCTTCACAGCTTACAATTAAGGGTACTACAGCAGCAAAGGCAAAGTCAAAAACACCATTAAAGACCAGGAAAAAAGTACAGCATTCTCCAGAACAGTCATCCATGCCAAAGAAACAGATGCTTAAAATGGCCAAAGACCTTATTACTTTTAATCAGGGGCTCCCATCCCCCTCCTGACAAAAGGCCTAGCCAAGACACTGATTATGATTCCTCTTATCAGGTTTCCATTTCCTCTGATTCTTCCTCTGATCAGGGCTATTCCCTACCTCCCTATGAGGACTCTGATGCTGAAGAGTCCATTCCTTCAGCCTCACCGCCTGAGGATTATTCTTTTGGGGAAACCCTGTACACCATGGGGGAGCATTTCCATTGGGAGAGCCAGGATTACTCAGAATCCAAAAAAAGGCTCAGGGATTTCCTTTTATTGCCTCAGCACAGGCCCCTGGCTGTGTCCCCCTGTGCTTGATATTGTAGATGTTTTTTCTGAATCCAGTCTGTCTCCAGATTCTTTACCCCCTGCACCAGTAAAGCCTTCTTTACCCCCTGCACCAGTAAAGCCAGACTGGTACTACAGGGTCCCTGACTCTCATAAATTCCTTTATAAAGACCCCGCTGCAGACCCAGAAACAATTTCTCAGGGTCCTAAAGGGGTTAAAGCTTCCACTGCCAAAAATCCTGTCCCCTCAGATAGGGATGCCAGAGATTTGGACAGATGGGGGGAAAAAGGTTTACACTTCTGCTACTTTAGCTGTAAGAGCTTTAAACTGTCAAGTTTCACATGCTTAAATATCAACAGTATCTCATGTCATTGTTAAAGCAGAAAATGGTTACAAATATAGAAAATCCTGACAGTAAAGAAATGCAGGATTTATTGCATGCAGTTGAACAAGTGGGAAAGCATACTCTGCAATGTGGTTTTGATTCATTAGAGGCTTCTTGTAGAACTGCAGTTACAGGCTCAGTAATTCGAAGACGTGCTTGGTTGAAGGAACACAGTTTACCTGACCATGTTAAAGTAAAATTATTGGATGCTCCACTACAGCATGATACTTTGTTTGGTGTTGAGGCAGAAGAGGTGTTAAAGAAAATGGAGGATAAAGCAAAGTCAATGCAAACGGTGAAAGATTTCTTACAGGTTCAACCACCTAGATTTAGCAGAAACTGGCCTTCAAAAAATTGGTCCTTTCCAGTGTCAGACCAGAAGAGGCAGATACAGATGCCCAAGAGGCAGATCTCAGCCCCAAGGCTCCTACAGACCTAAATAATGGGGTGCTTCAGCCCCCAAAGGAGGAGACCAATCACAACCTTATAGGAAACGGTCACAATGACTTCCCTCTGCAAATGCCAAGCTCTTACCAGTTGACAGCACCCCTAGGGGGAAAGCTAGCACTTTTCTCAAAAAATTGGCACATGATCACCCAAGACCAATGGGTGCTCAATATAGTTTCTCAGGGGTACAGGTTCCACTTCCACATGCTTCCAAAACCAAAAGGTATGCCAAACCTGCCACAAAACCAATGAGCAGAGGCACAAAAACAGATTGCTGCTCTTATGGATATGTGAGCAGAGGCACAAAAACAGATTGCTGCTCTTATGGATATGGGAGCAATTCAAAAACTTCCACAAGAACAGGGACAAGGATTTTACTCGAGACTTTTCTTCGTACCCAGAAAAGACAAAGCCTGGAGACCAATACTGGACCTGTCAATCCTAAATACTTTCCTGGATGTTCCAAAATTCAAAATGTTAACACTACAACTTCTGCCCATGCTGGGCAAGGAGGTTTGGCTAGTTACTTTGGATCTCAAGGAGGCATACCTGCACGTCCCAATCAGACAATCGTGCAGAAGATACCTCAGATTTATAGCAGGCTCAATGAATTACCAATTCCCTGCACTGCCCTTTGGCTTGTCTACCTCGCCCAGGGTCTTCACTAAATGCCTGGCACCAGTAATTGCATTTTGCAGACAAAAAGGGATTCAAATATATCCCTACTTGGACGACTACCTTATTCAAGCAGAAAGCAAGGACATTCTTCTAAAGCACCTGGTGTTTGTAAAAAGATTGATAATTTGCCTAGGGTACACAGTAAATGAAAATAAATCAAAACTAGTGCCCTCTCAAGAGATATTCCTGGGTGCAAGCTTAAATACAGCTGCCCAGATGGCTTATCTCACGCCAGACACGGGCAACTGACTCATTACTTTCAAATGATGGCAACAAAGACCCAGCTCCCTGCAAGAAAAATTCTGCAGGCCCTGGGTTTCATGGCATCCTGCATTCTACTATTTCCATATGCAAAACTGCATATGAGGAAACTACAACGGTATCTGAAAAGTGTTTGGACTCAGCATTGTCACAGCCTAGAGACAATCATAACCTTAATTCCCTGCCTACAACAGGAGTTTCGATGGTAGTCCCAGGCCTGTCACCACAACAAGGGATAGCCTTTCACCTACAGCCAGGCAGACAATAACAATGGATGCATCGGATTATGCCTGGGGAGCACATATGGCAGGAAAATGTATTCAGGGCAGGTGGCCCAAGGAACAAATGCATCTTCACATCAATCAAAAAGAGATGCTAGCTGTACAGAATGCCCTGACAGCCTTCAAGGACCTAATACATCCAAGACGACTACTAATAAAGACTGACAAATATCACAGCTCTATGCAGACAAGCCAGACTTTGTGGAAGACATCACTGACCTACCAGGTACATTTGCAGGCACAATCCCTGCCAAGAACAAAAAATACACTGGCAGACTAACCAGAAATCTCATGGATCCTCACGAATGGAAGCTAAATCCACAAGTGTTCAACATAAGGAAATGGATGCCCAGATATCTTTTTGCCTCCCCTCACAATTGCCAAATACAGAAATTTTGCACAAGGACTTATCACTCTCAAGAATGGAAAGTGAATGCCCTATCATTTAGCTGGAAAAACCTGACGAGAATGCCTCTCCTCACCAAGGTGCTTCTAAAAGTCAGACGAGCGGCCAAAAATGATACTGATTGCACCAGACTGGCCACACCAGCACTGGTCCCCAATCCTAAAAACTGTCCCAAGGCCCACCTTGGCCTCTACCTCAACTCCCTCCTTTTCTGACGCAGCAAAACAATCCGATTCTGCACAGTCAATTCAGAACCTTAAACCTGGCAGCATGGCAGATAATGTAGCCACTCAGACTGCACCTCTCTCTAAAGCTGTTTATGGATGTAATTTTGGAAGCCAGGAGGCCCAGCACTATGAAATCTTATGCAGACAAATGGAAGAGATTCTGTGCTTGGAACCAGGCACAAGGGCTCGACCTACTGGTCCCCAATATACCTCGGATTTTGCAATACCTGACTGAAATGTTGGACAAAGGCCCATCTTTTTCATCTATTAAAATCCATGCCTCTGCCATTTCAGCACATTACAATACGGATCCTCCTATTTTTTCACATCCTCTACTACGACAGTACCTCAGAGGGGCAAAGAATGCAAGACCCCCTAGGAGAGCACCAGTACCTACGTGGGACCTCAATTTTGTTTTTGAAAAACACTGCCTCCATTTGAACCAGCCAGCACAGCTGATCTAAAATTATGTCATGGAAAACTGCTCTGCTCCTAGCAATAACTTCAGCAAGAAGAGTCTGAGTTACAGGCATTGATGGCTGTGGAACCTTTCCTCATTTGTCATCAGGATAGGGTTTCTCTTAGGACAAACACAACATTCATGCCAAAAATGGGCTCCAATGTGGCCTTAAACCAAACCATTCATTTGCCTACTTACTACCCAAATCCCCAGAATAAAGGGGAAAGACATCTGCATGCTTTGGGTATACACAGGCAGCTACGATTTTACTTGGACAAAACAAAAGCTTTCAGAAAAACTGAGCAACTGTTTGTAGCTTATGCTGCAGGATCACTAGGAAAGCCTATTACAAATCAGACCATCTCGAAATAGATAGGACACTGCATCCGCTTCTGTTATGCACAACATGGCAAACATGGCAAATCTGTGCCTAAGGGCATTAGGCCTCATTCTACCAGAGCAGCAGCCACTTCAGCAGCTTTCCTGAGAGGGGTACCAACCAAAGACCTATTAGAATCTGCAACCTGGAGCTCAGTGCACACTTTTACAAAGCACTACCACCTACCTCTCTAATCCAAATCCAGAGCGGGCTTTGCCACTGCATTTCTACAGGGCTCGTTAGCCTCACCAAATCCAATCTAGACCCAGCCACCTAACCTCAGCTTTGGGATTCTACCCAAGTGTAATGACTGCAACAGTGAAACACCTATGAGTATAGTACAGTGTACCTACCATAAATGTAGATGTTCAAGTGTATTCATGCAGTCCAGGTTACCCACCCACCATCCCCCTCTTTGCTGGGACTACTCTGTACTTCTCAACTCTATACAACCTATGTAGTGTATTTGCTTGTAGATGGAGGAAATGTTTATAGTAACATATGCATGGTTGTTAGGAATGCTGAAAAGATAAAAATATGCCAATCTGGGGGCACCTGACAACTGGGGCAAGAAAAACTGAAGAAAATTGCTTCTGTTGCAACTTTTATACCCCTGGCACATTGACGTCAGGGAAGAGGCGACAGCAGCCGACGCCGGACCAAGACTTTGGAACTTGGGCCGACTGTGGGTCGCCTGCCAGCAGGATAACCAAATGTAATGACTGCAACAGTGAATACACTCTAACATCTACATTTATGGTAGGTACACAACTGTACTTTTCAGTATCAAATACCTTACTATCATTCAACTCTTTCACTATAGCCTCTAATCAAGACATTTTTTGTCACTTCCATTTGTGTTTCAAAGGTTTCTTGTGTCTTTACCCTAGCCAATAATCATTTAGGATTGTTTTTAAAAATTAAACTATGAATGCATCTGGTCCTACGGAGATACATGGACTTGCACACATCCTTCCTATACACTGTGTCAAAGCCATGACCATGCTCATCTAAAATGACATCTAAAAAATGAACAGATTCCTTTGACTTGATTTTAAACTTTAAATGGCCAACTGTATTAGGTAGTTTACAAAAGAACAGCCCGTCTCATCCCCTTTCCTTAAAACAGGCTTTATCAAATCTGTTATAAAATACCATTGTTATGGAAGTGGTTGATGGCATTGTTAAATCTATATTCTTGCTGCCATAGCCCTAAAACTGTTAGTGTACGTATTGGCGATTGCAGCATCCATTGCTACTCCTTTATTTTGTAAAATGAACTTGTGGTTAAAGTAAATACATTTCCTAGTATTTGAGAGTAATAACTCACAAATGGAGATTTTGCTGTGCAGAAGATTAGTACCATCTCTAATTCCCTAGGCGTTGGGAATCCCCATGAATAGATACTATGGACACATGTTGTTTGCAACATTAAACAATGTCTTTAGACCAAATAAAAAGCTGTTACTTGTGTTAAGTATAGCTTTTATGTTCTTAGTGTTTCACTGTTTCAGTCATTACAGTTGGGTTATCCTGCTAGCAGGCTACCCTCAGCCTGAATTCAAAAGTCTAGGTCCGGCGTCGGTTGCTGTCGCCTCTTCCCTGACGTCAGTGCGCCAGGGGTATAAAAGATGCAGCCGACGCCATTTTCTTCAGTCTTTCTTGCCGCGTGGTGCCCAAAGCAAAAGCAGTTCAAGTGCCGGTTGGCCGACTCCTGAGATTTTCGTGTTAGAATTTCAGATCCGAAGTCTTCACTAAAAAAGTTAAGTAACCCGTTGGGGAAACTTTTTTTTTCTTGCTCCAGACCAATGTCAGAAAACGTTAATAACTGTATTTCTTGTGGGAAGCAAATACCTCATAAGGACTTTCATTGTTACTGTATTCCTTGCCTAGGCCCTGACCACGACGTTGCTAGTTGTCTGTTTTGTGCTAGATTCAACCAACGCACTATTAAGCATCGGTACGATTTTGCACTTAACTATTTTGGCAGAAGATTTAATTATACAATGTTATCGGATAGCCATCCAACTACTGGAATTCACAAGAAACACAAAGAAAAGGACAGGCATCCGAGGTCCAAAACAGACCAAGAGGCTTCTTCTAAGCCAGTCGCCGGTTCGCGGTTCTCAGTGAGGTGCCTTCGCAGCCCCTGATGACTGCTACTTTAGACTCTCAGGCCGCTACCTACACCCACGTGGAGTCGACCAAGTTGCTGGAAGCTCAAGGTATTGTACCTTCGGAAACTATTCCCTCAGATGGGTCTGGAGCCGCTGAGCAGGCATCAGCTTCTGAGGGTGTTTTCAGACCTACTCAATTATATGTTAAAACGACTTCAGCTTCTAAGTCAAAGAATAAAGCACCTTTAAAGACAAACAATTACAACAGCCTCATGGACAGGCCTCAATGCCTAAAAAACAGATGCTCAAAATGGCCGAAGACCTAATTACTGATCAGGGGTTCCCATCCCCCTCCTGATAAGAGGCCTAGGCAAGAGACAGAATATGAATCTTCATATCAGGTTTCCATTTCATCTGATTCCTCTTCTGATCAGGAATACTCTCTTCCTCCCTAGGAGGATTCTGATGCTGAAGAATCTATCCCTTCAGCCTCTCCTCCGGAGGATTATTCTTTTGGGGAAACTTTACATACCATGAGGGAGCATTTCCACTGGGAGAGTCAAGATTATTCTGAATCTAAGAAAAGGTTCAGAGACTTCCTTTTACTACCACAACACAGGCCCCTAGCTATTCCACCTGTTAGACATTGTAGATGTATTTTCAGAGTCCAGTCTGACCCCTGTCTCCTTACCTCCAGCTCCTGTTAAGCCGGACATGTACTACAGGGTTCCTGACTCTCATAAATTCCTTTTCAAAAACCCTGCTGCTGACCCAGAAACTATCTTGGGGTCCCAAAGGGGTCAAGGCTTCCACTGCAAAAAAACCTACCCCCAACAGGGATTGTAGGGCATTGGACAGATGGGGGAAAAAAGATTTGCACTTCTGCTACCTTGGCTATAAGGGCTTTAAGTTGTCAGTTTCATATCCTAAAATATCAGCAATATATTATGTCACTGCTTAAACAGAAAATGTTGATAAATTCTGAATGTGCAGAAAACAAGGAAATGCAGGACTTATTGCATGCAGCTGAACAAGTTGGAAAGCATACTTTGCAATGTGGTTTTGATTCTTTGGAGGCGGCCTGCAGAGATGCTGTTACGGGTTCTGTCATCAGGAGGCATGCTTGGTTAAAGGAACAAAATCTACCCAATGATGTTAAGGCAAAATTAGATGCTCCATTACCGCATGATACTTTGTTTGGTGTTAAAGCAGAATAGGTGTTAAAGAAAATGAAGGAGAAAGCTAAATCTATGCAAACAGTCAAGGATTTCTTAGAGGTACAGCCACCAAGATTTAGCAGACACTGGCCTACAAAGAATTGGTCCTTTCCAGTGTCAGACAGGCCACAAAGGGGCCTGATACAGACGCCCTAGAGGCAGATCCCAGCCCCAAGGCTTGTACAGGTCTAAACAATGGGGTGCTTCTACCTCCAAAACTGGAGAAGACAAATTGCAGCCATAGAGGAAACCATCCCAATGACTTCCCCCTGCCTAAGCCAAGCTCTCATCTTCTGGCAGCACCTTTAGGGGGAAAGCTAGCACTTTTTTCTCAAAATTGGCACATAACCCAGGACAAATGGGTCTTAAACAGTGTGTCACAAGGTTACAAGTTTTCACTTCCATACCCTGCCAAGGGAAAACGGTTGGCCGGACCTGCCAAAACATCAATGGGCAGAGGCACAAAAACAAGTCTCATCCCTCATGGACATGAGGGCCATTCAACAAGTACCAGAGCAAGAGCAGGGACAAGGATTCTATTAAAGACTGTTCTTGGTACCCAGAAAGGACAAAGCCTGGAGACCAGTACTGGACCTATCTATTCTAAACGCATCTGGATATTCCAAAATTCAAGATGTTGACTCTACAGCAGCTTCTGCCCATGTTTGGCAAGAAGGCTTGGCTTGTGACTTTAGATCTAAAAGAGGCATACTTGCACGTCCCAATCAGACAAACATGCAGAAGATACCTCAGATTCAAAGCTGGCTCAATGCACTACCAATTCTCTGCACTGCCCTTTGGCTTATCTACTGTGCACAGGGTCTTCACAAAGTGCCTGGCACCAGTAATTGCATTTTGCAGACTAAGAGGAATACAAATGTATCCTTACTTGGACGACTGCCTCATTCAAGCAGAGAACAAGGACATTCTACTACAGCATCTGGCATTTTTAGAGATTACTACCATGCCTAGGGTACACAGTCAACTAACAGAAATCAAAACTTAGTGCCCTCAAAAAGAGATATTCCTGGGTACAAGCTTAAATACAACCGCCCAGATGGCTTATCTTACGCCAGACAAAGGCAACTGACTACCTATTTCAAAATGTTGGCAACAAAGGCCCAGTTATCTGCAAGAAAAATTCTGCAGGCTTTGGGCTTCATGGCATCCTGCATTCTAATTCCATATGCAAGACTGCATATGAGGAAACTTCAATGGTACCTAACAAGTGTTTGGTCTCAACATTGCCACAGCCTGGAAACAATAGTTACTCTCATTCCCTGCCTGCAACAGGAGTTTCGATGGTGGGCAAAGGCCTGTCACCAGAACAAGGAACAGCCATTCACTCTACCCCCAGCCACACAGACATTAACAATGGATGCATCGGATTATGCCTGGGGAGCCCATATGGCAGGAAGATGTATTCAAGGCACATGGTCTGCAAACCAAATGCATCTACATATCAATCAAAAAGAGATGCTAGCTGTTCAAAATGCCCGGACAGCCTTCAAGGACCTACTAAATCTGGGACAACTACTGATAGACGGACAATACCACGGTCATGTGGTATATACAAGCAGGGAGGAACTTATTCTTACCCCCTTTGCAGACTGGCCATGACTTTGTGGGACACAGCATTGACTTACCAAGTACATCTGCAGGCACAATTCCTGCCAGGAAAGATAAATACTCTGGCAGACTAAGCAGAAACCTCATGGATCCCCACGAGTGGAAATTGGATCCACAAGTCTTCAGCATGGTAACAAGGAAATGGGGATGTCCGGACAAATATTTGCTTCACCTCACAACTGCCAACTAAAGAGATTCTGCACAAGGACTTATCACAGATGAGCATGGAAAGTGGATGCCCTATCTTTCAGCTGGAAAAACATAACAGTATATGTCTTTCCTCCTCTGCCTCTCCTCCCCAAGGTACGCCTAAAGGTCAGACAGGAGAAGCCAAAAATGATACTGATTGCCCAAGACTGGCCATGCCAGTACTGGTATCCAGTCCTAAGGAACATGTCTCAATGCCCAGCCTGGACCTTACCTCAAGTGCCTCATCTACTGTCTCAGCAGAATAAGATCCTCCACAGCCAACTCAAGACCTAAAATCTGGCAGCATGGCGGATAATGTAGTCGTACAAAACACACCTCTCACTAAAGCGGTGATGGATGTCATTTTGGAGGCCAGGAGGCCTAGTACTAGAAAATCCTATGCTGGAAAATGGAAGAGATTCTGTGCTTGGAACCAGGCACAAGGAATAGACACAGCTGTACCAAGTATTCCTCAGATTTTGCAATACTTGACTGAGATGCTGGACAAAGGCCTATCCTTTTCATCTATAAAAATTCATGCCTCTGCCATTTTGGCTCATTACAATACAGAGCCACCAATCTTTCTCATCCTTTAAGGCAGTACCTTTGAGGGGCCAAAAATTTAAGACTACCAAGGAGATCACCAATACCTGCATGGGACCTCAATTATGTCTTGGAAAAACTCACCCTGCCTCTTTTTGAGCCAGCCGCTACAGCCTCTTTTTGAGCCAGCCACTACAGCTGATGTAAAGTTTTTTTATCTTGGAAAACAGCTCTGCTCCTAGCAATAAATTCTGCAAGGAGAGTCTCGGAGCTACAGGCACTCGTGGCTATGGAACATTTTATTTTTTTATCCAGACAGGGTTTCTCTGAGGACAAACCCAACATTTATGCCTAAGGTAGTGTCCAGTGTGGCCCTTAACCAAACTATTCATCTGCCTACCTTTTATCCAAACCCACAGAATAAGGGGGGAGAGAATTCTGCATTCTTTGGACATGCACAGACAGCTATGCTTCTATTTGAACAGAACCAAAGCTTTCAGAAAGAGCAATTACTAGTGGCATATGCTGCAGGATCACAAGGAAAGGCCATCTCAAAGCAGACTATTAGTGGATAGGCCACTGCATTCGTTTCTGCTATTCGCAACATGGCAAGCCAGTACCTAAGGGCATTAGGCCACATTCAACCAGAGCAGCAGCCACTTCAGCAGCCTTCCTCTGGGGAGTACCAACCAAAGATTATTTTAGAGGCTGCTACTTGGAGTTCAGTGCACACCTTCACAAAGCATGATCACTTACCACTCTACTCTAAATCTAGGGTAGGCTTTGCCACTGCAGTTCTGCAGGGCCCAATAGCCGCTCCTAATGCTATTTAGCTCCAGCCTCCCAAACATAGCTTTGGGATTCAACCCAATTGTAATGACTGCAACAGTGAAACACTAAGAACATAGTACAGTAGTGTACACTTACCATAAATGAGTGTATTCGCTGTTGCAGTCCAGGTTACCCACCCGCCATCCCCCATTTCTTTGCTGGAACTTACCTGAACTTTATTCTATACAACCTATGCGGTGTATTTGCTTGTAGATGAAGGCAGAATATTTATTTACTTTGTGCATGCATGTTTTATTGACATATTTTTAGCCTACCCTTTTGGGGACACCTGACATTTGGGGCAAGAAAAACGGAAGAAAATGGCGTCTGCTGCATCTTTTATACCCCTGGCGCACTGTCCTCAGGGAAGAGGTGACAGCAACTGACACCGAACCTAGACTTTGGAATTCAGGCCGACCTGAGGGTAGCCTGCCAGCAGGATAACCCAGTTGTAATGACTGCAACCGTGAATACTCAACATCTACATTTATGGTAAGTGTACACAAGTGTACACAACTGTACTTTCTGTATGCTGCTTATAGATTCATAGGTTGCCCTATCTGTTAAAAGAATTTCAACAGATGACTTGTACTTATTATCACAACTGCACCTCTCTGCAGTTAATTTATATCAGGATTACTTTTCAACACGAGTGCCAGTGCTTCTCTAGTTAAAATATAAAATGAATAGGGTCACTTTAAGACAACCTACAGATGTTAGTGTTTCACTGTTGCAATCATCACACTTGGGATATCTGCCTGCAGGTAGCCCTCAGTCAGCCCGAATACCAGTCTTGGGATTTCTGCATCTGATGCTGTCACCTCTTCATGACGTCAGGTCACCTGGGGTATAAAACATGCAACCTATGCCATTACATCAGTCTTTCTTGCTGTGGAGGAGCCCAAACTGCGTTGCCGTGGGGGAGCAGGAAGCAGAAGCAGTTTGCAAGTACCGGTCAGCCCCTACCTGAAACTTTCATTTTTTTCATGTTTCAAAACCTGAAGTCTTCTAAAGCTAAATGCCCTGTTGGGGATCGCTCTAGCCAATGTCAGAAAAAGTTAACAATTGTCTTGCCTGTGGAAAGCAAATGCCTCTCAGATTTTCATTCTTACTGCGTGACTTTAGGGCCAGACCACAACGTCCCTCACTGTTGGTTTTGTGCCTTAACACCTGAACTATTCGGGCTATCTTTGTTGCTAAATTCTTTCACTCTAGTTTTCTGTATTCCGAAATGGCTTCGATAAGCCATCAGACTACCGATCTTCCAAAAAAAGTGAGGATAAGACAACCACATAGGTCCAAAACTGTCAATGCTTCAATTAAGCTAGTCGCCAGTTCGCCGGTACTCAGTGAGGTGCCTTTACAGCCCCCGATACCTGCTTCTACAGATTCTCAGGCCTCTGCCGAGACCCATTCTGAGTCTAGTATGCCGGGAGATGATGCTTCAACATGCCTCAACCTATGGAACCTGCGGATGTCTCTACCTTGGATGGGTCTGGAGCTGCTGTGCAGACACCAGCTTCTGAGGGTGTATTCCGACCTACCAACAACTTCATTTTTGGCTAAAACGACTGAGTTTCTCAGGCCCAGAGTTCGCACTACACCTAGAAAACAGACCAAAGTGCATGCTCAAGCTCCCATGCCACAAAAACAAATGCTTAGAATGGCTGAAGACCTTATTACTCTAATTAGGGGAAGCCAATCTTCCCCTGCTAAGACGAATAATTGAATTTCCTTCTGATTCTACAGACCAGGAGTCTGACTCTGACCCTTCTGATTACCAGGAAATACCCTTATCTATCTATGAGGATTCCAATACAGAGGATTCCATTCCTTCTGCCTCCCCTCAAGAGGATTTTTCTTTCGGTGAAACCTTGCATACCTTAAGAGCATTTCTGCTGGGAATGTCAGGACTATCCTCTGTCCAAAAACAGAGACTGAGAATTTTTAGATTTGCCTCAGCACAGGCCTCTAGCTGTATCCCGTCGTGGATGTTGTAGATGTCTTCATGGAATCCAGTCTTACTCCCGACACTTTATCACCAGTCCCTAGGAACTACAGAGTACCTGACTCTCATAAATTTCTCTAAGAATCCTACTGCGGACCCAGAGACCATTTAAAGGCATTAAGGCTCCTACAGCCAAAAACCCTACCCCTTCAGACAGGATTCTTGAGCTTTAGACCGATTGGGTAAGAAGGTGTATATCTCTGCAACTCTTGCCATAAGGGCTTTGAATTGCCAGTTTCACATGTTGAAGTACCAGCAACCTGTTATGGAACTAATTAAACAAAAAATGGTGCTACCTCCAGATGGTGCATAAAATAAAGATTTATAAGAGTTGATGCATTCTGCAAACCAAGTTAGTAAACCTACTTTGCAGTGTGGGTTTGCCTTAGAAGCATATTGCAGGGCTGCTGTCACTGGGTCTGTACTGAGAAGGCATGCTTGGCTGAAGGAACAAATCTTGCCAGACCATGTCAAAGCAAAATTACTAGATGCTCCATTAGATCAGGATCCTTTGGCACAAAAGCAGAAGTTGTTCTTAAAAAGATGTAGGAAAAAGCTAAATCTATGCAAATTGTCAGATTACTTACAGGTGGAGCTGCCTAGATTCAGTAGGCACTGGCCTTCTAAAAACAAAACGGTCCTTTCCAGTCCCTCCCAGGCCTTCAGTCCAAACCCAGGGGAAACGGACCACCAAGACTACAGTCTCAGGGTATGCAGAGATCCAAGCAATGGAGTGCTCCCACCCCTAAATCAGGGAGTGGTAAGCCACCCCCTTATGGAAAAAGTTCACTGACTTTTCAATCTTCCTTCCCAGCCATGCCCAAGTACTTGCACCCCTAGGAGGAAAACTCGCCCTTCATGCAAAAAACTGGATGTCCATTACTCAGGACTGATGGGTTCTAAACATTGTATCCCAGGGCTACAGATTCTACTTCCACTCACTGCCATCCCCCAAGTGGGTTGCCAGACCTTCCTCCAAACCAGTGGGCAGAGGCTCAAAAACAAGTCCTTTCCCTTCTTAATATCAGGGCTATTCAATCTGTTCCAGTAGTACAAAGGGGACAGGATTTCTACCCCAGGCTGTTCCTGATGCCCAGAAAAGAGCTCTTGGCACCCTATTTTAGATCTTTCAATTCTCAATACCTTTCTGGTGGTCCCAAAATACTTACACTGTGCAACAGTTTCCTATGCTGGCAAAGTATGTCTGGTTAGTCATCCTAGACTTAAAAGAAGCTTATCTGCACATCCCCATAAGGGAGTCCTGCACGAAATATCTACGTTTCAGGGCAGGCTCTATGCATCAGTTCTTTGCACTTTCTTTTGACTTATCTACTGCGCCCGGAGTATTCACAAAGTGCCTGGCTCCAGCCATTGCATACTGCAGGCAGATACTCATATTTACCCATATTTGGACGATTGCCTGATTTCAGGTGGACAGTCAGGAATTGCTACTTTAGCACCTGGCATTTCTAACATCACCATTAACTAAAAGAAATGGCAACTGGTGCCCAGTCAAAAAATTGTATTCCTGAGAGCAAGCTTGAACACAACTTCCCAGATGGTATTCTCACTCCATAAACACAGGTCCTATTTGACAAACTACTTCAAACTAATGGCCACCAAAACCCAGCTATCTGCAAGGAAAATACTGCAAGCCCTAGGGTTCATGGCCTCTTGCATTCTACTAATTCCATATGCAAGAATGCATATGAGGAAACTTCAGTGGTACTTAGTCTCTGGTGTCAACATACTCGGGACCTTGAAACCGTGATTTCCTATCATACCTTGTCTAAGGGCAGAGTTCCTTCAGTGGGTAGAGGCATGCAACCACAACAAGGGACTTCCTTTCACTCAACCTCTCGCCGCCCAAACCCTGACACTCATCAGACTATGCATGGGGGGGGGGGCTCGCATGGCTGCCAAATGCATTCAAGGCAAATGGAGCCCAGGACAAATTCCCCTGTAGATCAATCTTCAAGGCAAATGGAGCCCAGGACAAATTCCCCTGTAGATCAATCAAAAAGAGGTGTTAGCTGTACAGAGTGCTCTGACAGTCTTCAATTATCTTATCCTTCCAAGACAGCTTCTGATAGACAGACGACACCACAGTTGTGGTACATAAACAAGCAGGGGGAACTCACTCCTACCCACTCTGCAGGTTAGCCATGGCCCTGTGGAACATAGCCTTGAGCAACCAAGTGCACCTGCAAGCTCAATTTCTGCCAGGCAAACAAAATTCACTGGCAGATGACTTTGAGCAGAAATCTACTGGATACACACAAGTGGAAACTGGATTAGAAGTCTGAAAGAGTTGGGTTCCAGAGGTGGGGACACCAGAGGTGGACCTCTTTGCCTCCCCCCAAAACCACCAATTGAGCAAATGTTGCACCAGGAATCCTCACAGTAGAGCCTGGAAGGTGGATGCCCTATCCTTTTCATGGGAAAACCTCTCAGTTTGCCTTTCCTCTCAAAAGTACTACTCAAGATCAAACGGGCCAAGGACCATCCTTATTGCCCCAGACTGGCCACGCCAGCACTAGTACCCACTCCTACACAGTCTGACAGCAGTGCCACCCTGGCACCTATATCGGACCCCTTTCCTGCTGTCTCAGCAGGAGGGACAGATTTTGCATCCACAGCTGTAAACCCTAAACCTTGCAGCCTGGCTTATCCCCTGAATACACCACCAGCAACCCCTTCCCTGCTGTCTCAGCAGGAGGGACAGATTTTGCATCCACAGCTGTAAACCCTAAACCTTGCAGCCTGGCTTTATCCCCTGAATACACCACCATCAACCCTCGGCAAACAGGTGCTGGGATGTCATCCTTGAAGCCAGAAGGCCTAGCACTAGGAAATCCTATGCTGAAAAGTGGAAAAGATATTGTTCTTGGAGTCTGTCTCTAGGAAAGGACACAGCTGTGCTCACCTTGCCTCTAATCATTGATTACCTAGCCGAGCTGCACAACAGAGGCCTATCCTTCTCATCCATTAAGATTCATGCATCTGCCATCTCCGCTCATAATACTGGGCCACCTCTTTTCTCACCCTCTCATCAAACTGTTCCTGAGAGGAGCTAACAATTTAAGGCCCCCTAGGTGAGCTCCCACCCCAGTCTGGGACTTTAGCTTTGTACTGGAGAAGCTCACACTTCCCCCTTTTGAACCTGCTGCTCCAGCAGAGTTAAAATTCCTCTCTTGGAAAACAACCTTTTAGCAGTCACTTCAGCAAGAAGAGCGAGTTGCAGGCACTTGTAACTGTTTTCCATGTTGACGGGGTTTCCCTCAGGACTAACCCTTCATTTATGCCCAAGGTGGTATCCAGTGTGGCTTTAAGCCAATCCAGCCATTTGCCAACTTTTTTCCCTAATCCTCAGAATAAAGGGGAAAGGATCCTGCACTCCTTGGACATGCACAGACAGCTCAGGTTCTACCTTGATTGATCTAAACCTTTCAGAAAATCTGACCAGCTGCTAGTCAGCTTTGCTGCAGGGGCAGAGGGAAAGGCCATTTCAAAGCAAACCATTTCCAAATGATGGCACACAGTATCCATTTCTTCTACAAGCACCATGGAAAATTTAGGGCTACCTCAACCCCTACAACATTTCTCAGGGAAGTCCCTACCAGGGACATCCTGGAAGCTGCAACCTGGAGTTCTGTACACACCTTCACTACCACCTACCTATTTTTTCTAAATCCAGAGCTGGATTTGCTACAGCAGTCTTACAAGACCTGCTAGCCAGTCCTAAAATTTCATGACTGCCTACACCCTTCCTCAGCGTTGGTAGTCAACCCAGGTGTGATGACTGCAACAGTGAAACACAAAGAACATAGTACAGTTGTGTACAATTACCTTAAATGTAGATGTTGGTGTATTCACTGTTGCAGTCCTGGATGTTCTTCGTTTCACTGTTGCAGTCATTACATTTGGGCAATCTACTGGCAGGTTGCCCTCATTCGGCCTGAATTCCTAAGTCTTGGGTCCTGCATTGGTTGCAGTCTCCTCTTCCATGTCGTCAGGGGTATAAAACAAGCAGCGGATGCCATTTTCTTTAGTCTTTCTTGCCACGCAGTGCCCAAAGCAGAAGCATTTTGCAAGTGCCGGTCGGCCAGCGCCTGAAATATTAGAGTTTGAGTTTCAAAACCGAAGTCTTCACTAAAGCGAAGTACCCCGTTGGGGAAACTTTCTTGCTCCATACAGATGTCAGAAAAAGTTAATAATTGTATTACTTGTGGGAAGCAAATACCTCATAAAGATTTCCATTTATACTGTATTCCTTGCCTAGGCCCTGATCACAGCGTGCCTGGCTGTAACCAACGCACTAATAAGTATCTGTATATTTTTGCCTCAAAGTATTTTGGAAACAGATTTAACTACCCAGAAATGTCGGATAGCAATCAGACTACCAGAGTACATAAAAAGTGCAAAGAAAAGGACATAGTCGTCCAAAACAGACTAGGCTTCTCCTAAGCTAGTTGCCGGTACTCAGTGAGTCGCTTTCGCAGCCCCTGTTATCCAGTACTTTCGAGTCGCAGGCCCCTATCGACACCCACGTGGAGTCTGGCATGCTGCGAGATACTCAATTGGACTCATGGATGTATCTCCCTCGGATGGGTCCGGAGCCGCTGACCAGGCACTGGCTTCTGAGGGTGTATTCAGGCCTCAACATTTTTATATCAAACAGAACTGCTGCAAAACCAAGGACAAAAGCAACTTCTAAGACTAAAAAAAGATGCATGAGCCACGTGCACAGGCCTCTATGCCTAAAAAACAAATTATCAAAATGGGTGAAGACTTAATTACCTTGATCAGGGGTTCCTATCCCCCTCCAGACAAGAGACCTAGGCAAGACACTTATGAATCTTCAGATCAGGTTTCTGTTTCTTCTGATCAGGAATTATCTATACCTCCCTTTGAGGATTCTGATGCAGAGGAGTCCATACCTTCTGCATCACCTCCTGAGGATTATTCATTTGGAGAAACCTTGCATACCTTGAGGGAGCATTTTCATTGGGAGAGTTGAGATTTCTCAGAATCAAAAAAAGAGGCTCGGGGATTTCCTTCTCCTTCAGCACAGGCCTTTAGCCATACCCTCTGTTTTAGACATTGTGGATGGTGTATGAAGTTTGACCCCTATTACAGGGTCCCGGACTCGCAATTTTATTTGGAAACCCTTCTGCTGATCCTGAAACTATTTGACAGGGTCCAAAGGGAGTTAAAGCCTCAACAGCAAAAAATCCTACCCCCTCTGACAGAGATTCAAGGGCACTGGATAGATGGGGGGGGGGAGGTTTATACATTTGCAACCTTGGCAATTAGGGCCTCTGCTAGTTTCATATGCTCAAGTATCAACAACATGTTACGGGATTGCTGAAACAGAAAATGATAATTTCTGAATGTGCAGAAAATAAAGAAATGCAGGAATTATTGCATGCAGTTGAACAGGTTGGAAAGCATACTTTGCAATGTGGTTTTGATTCCTTAGAGGCCTCCTACAGCGCCGCAGTTACTGGATCTGTGATTAGGAGGCATGCCTGGCTAAAGGAACAAAATTTGCCTGATCATGTTAAAGCTAAATTACTAGATGCACCTTTACAGCATGATACTCTTGTCTTCCATTTTCTTTAATAATAAGCAATGGGGTGCTTCTGCCTCCAAAGCTGGAGGATATAAAGCACAAACCTATAGAAAACAGTCCCAATGACTTCCCTCTGCCTTCAAGCACTTATCTTTTGGCAGCACCCCTAAGGGGAAAAATAGCACTTTTTGCTCAAAATTGGCAGTTGTTAACCCAGGACAAGTGGGTACTAAGCATAGTATCACAGGGATACAGATTCCATTTCCATACTCTGCCAATGGCAAACGGATGGCCAGATCTGCCAAAAAAAATCAATGGGCAGAAGCACAAACAAGTTACGTCCCTCATGGATATGTGGACCATTCAGCCAGTACCAGAACAGGAAAAAGGACAAGGTTTTTACTCAAGACTCTTCTTGGTACCCAGAAAGGACAAGGCCTGGCAGCCAATACTAGATTTATCGATTTTGAACTTGTACCTGGACATTCCAAAATTCAAAAAGCTGACCTTGCAGTAGCTTCTGTCCATGCTGGGCAAGAATGCTTGGCTGGTGACTAGACCTAAAAGAGGCCATACCTGCATGTCCCAATAAGGCAATCGTGTAGAAGATTCAAGGCTGGCTTAATGCATTACCAATTCTCTGCACTGCCCTTTGGCTTATCTACTGCGCCCAGGGTCTTTACAAAGTGCCTGGCACCAGTGATTGCATTTTGCAGACAAAGTATACAAATATATCCTTACTTGGACGACTGTCTCATTCAAGCAGAGAACAAGGGCATTCTTCAACAGCTGGCATTTGTGAAAAGGCTTCTAACATGCCTAGGGTACACAATAAATGAAAACGTCACAACTGGTATCCTCTCAACAGAACATTCCTGGGTGCAAGCTTGATTACAACTGCCCAGATGGCTTACCTCATGCCAGACAAAGGCAACTGACTACTTCAAACTGATGGCAACAAAAACCCAGTTATCTGCAAGAAAAATTCTGCAGGCTTTGGGCTTCATGGCATCCTGCATCCTACTAATTCCATATGCGGGACTGCATATGAGGAAACTTCAATGGTACCTAAAAAGTTTATGGAGTCAGCATTGTCACAGTCAGGAAACAATGATTCCTCTCATTCCCTGCCTACAACAGGAGTTTCTTTGGTGGGCAAAGGCATGTCACCAAAACATGGAACGGCCCTTCACTCTACCCCCTGCCAGCCAAACCTTAACAGACTCCTCAGAATATGCTTGGGGGGCCCACATGGCAGGAAGATGCATTCAGGGCATATGGACTCCAAAACAAATGCATCTGCGTATCAACCAGAAAGAGATGCTAGCTGTTGACCTTCAAGGACTTGCTTCTTCCAGGACAGCTACTGATAGACTTGACAACACCATGGTCATGTGGTACATAAACAAGCAGGGAGGCACGCACTCATACCCCCTTTGCAGATTAGCCATGGCACTGTGGGACACAGCTTTGACTTATCAAATACATCTTCAAGCTCAATTCCTGCCAGGAAAACAAAATACTCTGGCAGACCTGAGCAGAAACCTTATGGATCCTCATGAGTGGAAACTAGATCCACAAGTCTTCAGCATGAGAAAGAGAAACTGGGGAACCCAGACTTCTATTTGCCTCTCCTCAAAATTACCAATTGAAAAGATTCTGCACAAGGACTTATCACAGACAGGCATGGAAAGTGGACTGCCTATCCTTCATTTGGAAAAACTATCAGTTTACGCCTTTCCTCCTCTGCCTCGTTTTCCCAAGGTCCTCCTAAAAGTCGGACAAGAAAAGCCAGAGGATACTAATTGCCCCGGACTGGCCCTGCCAATACTGGTACCCAATCCTAAGGAACTGTCTCAATACCCAGCTTGGACCTTACCTCAGACACCAACTACTGTCCCAGCAAAACAATCAGATCCTGCACAATCATCTCCAGACACTGAACCTGGCAGCATGGCTGATCATATAATTATACAAATAGCACCTCAGTAAAGCTGTGATAGATATAATTTTGGAAGCAAGAAGGCTTAGGTACTAGAAAATCTTATGCTGATAAATGGAAAAGATTCTGTGCTTGGAAACCAACACAAGGAACTGATGCAGCAGAACCAAATATTCCTCTGATATTATAATACTTTACTGAGATGCTTGACAAAGGCCTATCTTTCTCATCAATTAAAATCCATGTCTCTGCCATTTCGGCTCATTACAATACAATACAGAGCCACCAATCTTTTCTTATCCTTTACTAAAGCAGTATCTTAGAGGAGCCAAAATTTTAAGGCCTCCTAGAAAATCACCAGTACCTGCATGGGACCTCAATTATGTGTTGGAAAAGCTCACCTACTTCCATTTGAACCAGCTGCTACTGCTGATATAAAGTTCTTATGGAAAACAGCTCTGCTACTAGCAATTACTTCAGCAAGAAGAGTCTCTGAGCTACAGGTACTTATGGCTGTGGAGCCCTTTCTCATATTTTATCTAGACGGCGTCTCCTGAGGACTGACGCAGGACCCAAGACTTTGGAATTCAGGCAGACTGAGTGAAACCTGCCAGCAGATTACCCAAAGACTGCAACAGTGAATACACTCTAACATCTACATTTATGGCAAGTGTACACAACTATACTTTTCCCTCCCTCCATCCCCCTGGTGCTTTCTACCCTTTCTACCTATCCTCTTTATGGTCATATTTTATGGCAGGGGAATTTACTTTTTACTGGAGGTGTTCCACACCATTTAATAGCTTCCTATTTTGGGGGCTCCTGACATTTGAGGCAAGAAACTGATGTAATGGCATCTGCTGCATGTTTTATACCCCTGACGACCTCACATCATGGAAAAGGTGACTTAGTATTTCTGCAGTTGCTGTCGCTCCAAGACTGATATCAGGTCGTTGGGGATATAAAAACAGGCAGCTGATGCCATTACATCAGTCTTTCTTGCCAAGGAGCCCAAAGCAAAAAAATGGGGGACACCAGAGGTGGATCTCTTTGCCTCCCCATACAATCACCAGCTCAACAAATTCTTAATCAGGAACCCTCACAGCAGGGCCTGGAAAGTGGATGCCCTATCCTTTTAGTGGGTAAATCTCTACATCTATGCCTTTCACCCTCTGACCTTTCTCTCAAGAGTATTACTCAGACAGGACAGACCAAGGACAATTCTAATTGCCCCAGTCTGGCAATGCTAGCACTGGTACTCACTCCTGTGCAGACTCACTGGTGCCACCCTGGCACCTACACCAGAACCCAACCCTGCAATCGCAGCAGGAGGGAAAGATTTTGCGTCCGCAACTGAAAAACCCTAAATCTTGCAGCCTGGCTTATTATTTGAATTCTCCCCCAGCAACCCTAAGCAAACAGGTGCTGGACATCATTCTTGAAGCCAAAAGACCCAGTACAAGAAAATCCTAAGCCAAGTGGAAAAGGTACTGCTGCTGGATTCAATCTAAAGGAGAGGAAACTACTCTGCCCTCCCTGCCTCTAATCCTGGATTACTTGGCAGATCAACTCCACAAAGGCCTGTCCTTCTCCTCCATTAAGATACATGCCTCAGCCATTTTAGCTCATTACAACACTGAGCCACCTCTCTTCTCACACCCCCTTATCAAACAGTTACTGAGAGGGGCAAACAACTTAAGGCTGCCAAGGAGAGCACCCCCCCCCATTTGAACCTGCAGTGTCAGCAGAGTTAAAATTCATCTCTTGGAAGACAGCATTGCTTCTGGCCATCACTTCAGCCAGAAGAGTGTCTGAGCTTCAAGCACTTATGGCAATGGAGCCCTTCATTATTTTCCATGCTGACAGGGTTTCTCTCAGGACTAATCCTTCCTCTAGAGCCATACTGGATACCGCTTTAGGCATAAATCCATCATTTGCCAACTTTCTTCCCTAATCCTCACAATAAAGGGGAAAGGATCGTACACTCCTTGGGGCGTGCACAGACAGCTCAGATTCTCCCTTGATGGGACTAAGCCCTTCAGAAAATCTGACCAGTTCATAGTCAACTTTGCAACAGGAGCAGAGGGCAAGGCCTTTCAAAACATTCAATTTCCTAATGGATAGCACACAGCATCCATTTCTGCTACAAGCACCATAGGAAACCAACCCCTCAGGGGGTCAGAACACATTCCAGTAGGGCAACATCTACCTCTACAGCATTCTTTAGGGGAGTCCCTACCAGGGAAATCCTGAAAGCTGCTACCTGGAATTCTGTACACCCCTTCAGCAAGCATTACAACCTGCCTATCTTTCCCAAATCCAGGGAAGGTTTTGCACCTGCAGTCCTGCAAGGCATACTAGCCAGCCCCAACTCTCTTTTTTTGACTGCCTCTACCCTTCAGCTTTGGTAATCCACCCAAGTGTGACTGCAACAATGAAACACGAAGAACATAGAAATGTTGTGTACACTTGGTTTATTCACTGATGTCCTTCAAGAATGCAACTGCAGTCATAACATGTGGGTTGTCCTGCCTCAGGCAGCCCTCGGTCGGCCGGATTCCAAAGTCTGGGTCCGACGTCGCATTTCTCTCCGTCAGAGCGGCTGGAGTACATAAGCATCAGCCAACGCCATTTTCTTCAGTCTTTCTTGCCGCGCGGTGCCCGAAGCAGAAGCAGTTCGCAAGTGCCGGTCGGTCAGCTCCTGTATTCTTCGATACCGAAGTCATCAAAAAAGCTAAGTACCCCGTTGGGGACCTTTTCTTGCCTCAGCCGATGTCAGAAATTACTGAAAAAGTTAACAATTGTCTTTCTTGTGGTAAACAAATACCTCATAAGGATTTCCACTCTTACTGTCTTCCTTGCCTTGGCCCAGACCACGACGTCTCGGCCTGTGTAGCCTGTGCTCGCTTCAACAAGCGCACTCTCAGGCGCCGGGCGGAGTTCGCTCAAGATTTTTTCGCCGATAAATTTGCTTACACCATGCCGTCGGATCTTCCGACATCGCAAACTCCCAAAAAGCGAAAAGACCGGGACCGACATCCTCGGCCCGCGTCTACCACAGACTCCACGCCAAAACCTAGCGCGAGTGCTCCGGTTCCCTCTGAGACTGTCTCTCCACTGCTCCGAACCGAAGACACCGCATTACTGACTACTCCGATTCCGGACATCACTCTGCCAGTTATCGATTTTCCTCTGGATACCGAAACCGAGGAAATGCCAGAGACCATTGCTGTAGACAAGGTCACTCCTGCACGTGGAGCTGCCAGGCCTCCTATGGCCATGTCTATTAAGGCCTACACTAGGGCTAAGGCAGCCAGCAAAACAAAGCATATTACTTCTAAATCCTTACCTCAGCCTACTCCAGAGACACAAATTATTATGTCCATGGCTGCTGATTTAATTTCCATGATTAGAGGTTCACAGGCCCATCCTGAGAGAGGATCCCAGCCTCCTTCTGATAAAAGGCCCCGGGTAGAACCCTCTGACCCTATTCCTTCAGATGAAGACTCTGAGGGCTCTGTCCACTCTGATAGGTCTGGAAGAGCTCTTCCTGGCTATGAGGACTCGGATGCAGAAGATTCCATCCCCTCGGCCTCCCCTCCTGAGGATATTTCTTTTGGGGAAGTTCTGCACACCATGAGGGAACATTTCAAGTGGCAGGGTCAGGAATATTCTGATTCTAGGAAACGCCTTAGGACTTTCCTTAAGCCCCAGCACAGGCCCTTAGCTATTCCTCCTGTACTTGATGTTCTGGATGATTTATATTCTGACTCTAGTGCTACCCCTGATTCTCTTCCTCCTGCTCCAGCCAAGCCAGGCAGGTATTACAGGGTCCCAGAAACTCATTCCCATTTATTCAGGGCCCATACTGCTGATTTGGAAACTATTTCACAGGGGCCTAAAGGAGTTTCAGCCTCCACCTCTAAAAATCCATTGCCCTCCAACAGGGAAGCTAGGTCATTAGAGAGATGGGGCAAAAAGGTTTACACATCCACTACCTTATCTAGGAGAGCTTTAAATTGCCTTTTTCATATGTTACAATATCAGGATTACCTGTTAGATTTACAAAAAACATTAGCCACTCCTGATCCTTTAGACAGGAAGACTTTGCAGGAAGCTGTACATAACACTCAGCAAGTAAGCAACCACTTCCTGCAGTGTGGATATGATGCACTGGAAGCTTCATGTAGGGCAGCTATGACAGGGGCAGTCATTCGTAGACCTGCGTGGTTAAAAGATCAACCTCTACCAGATCATGTAAAAGCAAAACTTCTGGATGCACCTTTGGAAAAGAACAAGCTTTTTGGTGCGAATGCTAAGGATGTGTTAAAGACAATCGAAAAAGCAAAATCAGTTCAGACGGTGAAAGATTTCCTCCAGGTTCAACCCCCCAGATTCAGTAGGAATTGGCCTTCTAAAAACTGGTCCTTTCCTAATCCAGAAAAGTTTCAAAGGGGTAAGAACAGACGTGGCCGAGGAAGAGGCCAATACAGAGGCCCTTACAGGGGACGACAATGGCAGCCAGGAAACCAAAGAAGTGACGCAGGGGTTTCACCTGCCCCACAACCACAATCTCAATGACTTTCCTCTACTACCGCCTACCAGGGAACAAATAGAAGCTCCCTTGGGCGGGAAATTATCTCTGTTTGCAGAAAATTGGCACAGACTGACAAAGGACAAATAGATTTTGGACATTATAGACAGAGGGTACAGGTTTCATTTTCATACCTTACCAAGAAAACAAGGCATGCCAAACCTACCACAAAACCAGAGGGCAGAGGCTATCAAGCAAATCACTCTGCTGACTCTAATGAAAGCAATAGAAAGAGTTCCACAACAAGAACAAGACCAGGGGTTTTACTCAAGACTGTTCCTTGTTCCAAGAAAAGAATCTCAATGGAGACCAATACTGGACTTGTCCGCATTAAACACCTTTCTCATAGTACCAAAGTTCAAAATGCTGACTCGACAGCAACTCCTTCCTATGCTGGGCAAGGGGTCTTGGCTGATTACTCTGGACCTCAAGGAGGCATACCTGCATGTCCCTATCGGACACAGCTGCGGAAGATACCTCATATTTCTTGCAGGGCCAGAGCATTATCAATTCTCAGCATTGCCATTTGGCTTATCTACTGCGCCCAGAGTATTCACAAAATGCCTGGCTTCAGTAATTGCTCATTGCAGGCTCCAGGGGATACAAATTTACCCGTACCTGGACGACTGCCTCATACAAGCGGACGACAAATTGATGTTGACAAAAAACCTGGATTATGTCATACGATTACTTCAAGCTCTTGGATACACAGTCAACTTCCAAAAGTCAAGACTGCAGCCATCCCAGCAAATCTTCTTAGGAGCCAAACTAGACACAGCCTCTCAGATGGCTTACCTGACAGAAGACAAGCAAGAGAAGTTAACTCATTACTTCAAGGGTTTAGCAAAACTCACCAGATGACTGCAAGGAGATTCCTACAGGCCCTGGGTTACATGGCATCCTGCATTCTCCTGGTTCCATTAGCAAGACTACACATGAGAAAGCTTCAATGGTACCTAAAAAGCATTTGGTCTAAACACAGCAACAATTTGGAGACAATCATACCGCTCATTCCATGCCTACAAAAGGAATTCCTATGGTGGGCCTCGGTGAGCCAGGCAAACACAGGTATGTCATTCAAAAAACCACAGATAACACAGACCATGACCACAGACGCCTCAGACCTTGGATGGGGCACATGGAAGGCAGGTGTATACAAGGACAATGGTCTCCAAAGGAAACACATCTGCATATAAACCAAAAGGAAATGCTGGCAGTAATGCATGCCATCGAGGCCTTTCAACACCAACTCCAGCAAGGCCATTTACTGATATGGACAGACAACACCACTGTGATGTGGTACATAAACAAGCAAGGGGCACCCACTCTTACCCCTTTGCAGACTGACAATGCATCTTTGGGAGAAATCACTGAGCCTAAACATCCAGTTACAATCCCAGTTTGTTCCAGGAAAAGACAATGTGTTGGCAGACAGCCTAAGCAGGAATTTCACAGATCCACACGAGTGGAGGTTACATCCGAAGGCCTTCACACAACTCACTTCGACATGGGGCAAGCCAGAAGTGGACCTATTTGCCTCTCACCTCAACCATCTTCTACCAAAATTCTGCACAAGGACATACCATCCAAAAGCTTGGAAAATAGATGCCCTCTCATTCAACTGGAACTCCCTAACAATCTATGCATTCCCACCTCTGCCACTGATGTCCTCAGTATTACTAAAGATCAAAGCAGAGAACAATCTATGCATTCCCACCTCTGCCACTGATGTCCTCAGTATTACTAAAGATCAAAGCAGAGAGACCCAAGGGAATCATAATAGCTCCGGACTGGCCAAGACAACACTGGTACCCACTACTACGGAACATATGTCACACCAGGAGATGGGCCCTTCCCCAATGGCCTCTACTTTTGATTCAACACAATTTCGAAACATTGCATCCAAATCTTCAGACACTGCAGCTAACAGCCTGGGAGATCCCATAAATAACTTCAGCCTATCTCTCTCCAAGGAAGTTCAGCGGATACTAACAGAGGCTCGAAGACCATCCACCAGAAAGGTTTACTTAGCAAAGTGGAAAAGATTCAGCAATTGGAATACCAGCAAGGGACATGATGCATCATTGTTGAACATTCCACTCATCTTGGAATATTTGGCAGATATGTTAAAGAACGGCCTCTCATATTCTTCCATAAAGATACATGCATCTGCTATTTCAGCTAGATACAACACTGATCCTCCTGTTTTTTCACACCCTTTACTAAGGCAATTCCTCAGGGGAATCAAGAACATTAAGCCACCAAGAAAGGCCCCAGTGCCAGCCTGGGACCTCAATTTTGTCCTAGAAAAACTGACTCTACCTCCATTTGAGCCAGCAGCTTCAGCTGACTTGAAATTTCTCTCATGGAAGACAGCTTTCCTGTTGGCAATTACCTCAGCAAGAAGGGTTTTGGAACTACAGGCCCTAATGGCAATACCACCCTTCATTATTTTTCACAGAGACAGGGTTTCATTAAGGACCAACCCTACTTTTATGCCAAAGGTGGTATCTAGGGTTTCTTTAAATCAAGCCATTCATCTGCCTGCTTTCTTCCCCAATCCTGAGAATAAGG